>NC_092385.1:9402658-9702658 GCF_030028105.1 Mobula birostris | reverse complement strand
CTCAGAAACTAGCGATATTCTGGGATTTTCACGGACAACATTCTCTAGAGTTTACAGAGAATGGTGCGAAAACAGTAACAAAAACATCCCATGAGCAACAGTTCAAAGGGGCCAAAACGCCTTGTTAATGAGCAAGGTCAGGGGAGAATGGCCAAGCTAGATCAAGCTGACAGGGAGGTGTCAATGACTCAAATAACCATATGTTACAATAATGGTGTGCAGAACAGCATCTCTGAATAGACAACAAGTCGAATCTTGAAGTGGATGGGCTACAGCAGTAGAAGACCACTCTGGGTTCCACTCTTGTAACTAATAAAGTGGCCACTGAGTGTTAGACCGTAAGACATAGGATTAGAACGAGGCCATTTGACCCTTCTGGTCTACTCTGCTATTCCATCATGGCTGATTTATTATTCCTCTCAACCCCATTCGGTCTTCTCCCTGTAACCTTTGGACGCCCTTGCTAACCAAGAGCATCAAACACCATTTTAAATTCTTTTGTGGTTGTATTTTTTAAGAGATGCACGAATATAACACTTTTAAAAGGTTGTATATTAATATTTGTTGTTACTGTGTTTTTGAAACAATAGTGGAAAGTAAGAGTTCCCCACTGTAACAGAAAGCTAAGAGGTGTTCAAAAGTATGTTTTAAAGACTGAACTTGAGGGTGGGGTATGTATTCCACTGAATTGTAGTAAAGGCATGAATTTAATCACATTGAATGAAAGGAGAGATTAGAACTTCTCTTGGTGGTGAGGGCATGGAACATGCTCTCAGAATCTGTAATGACAACAGAATCCATAATGGATTTCAGAATCAAAACTAATAAATATTGGGATAAGAAAACATTCAAGTATACTGGGGAAAAGGCACTGAAGTGGGATGAAACAGTTGTGCTTTCTGACATTGCACATGCATGTTAAAATATGAACACCTTAGTCTGTGTGACAATTTTGTGCCAAAGAGTTAATAGATACTTAATTTTTAAATCGTGCATACATAAATTTATTAGTGTGAATTGCTAGATTTGCCAAAAAAAACTTCTGTAAATTGTCCAGATTATGTTCCCAAATGGGCAAGATGGAAAAGCTTCCACTTTTATTAATAGTGGAGCTTAAGTGTGCAGAATGCATTAGGTCAAGAATTTAGTTAAGGATAATTGTGTGATATTACATTCTGCAGTACGGCCGGTCATCAGTTTTAAACACCATAAAAGGGAATCAAAAATGCTCCTAAAATTGAAAGGATTGACATCACAAAAGTTTTAACTGTTTTCCTGATGCGATACATTAAAAACTAATCCAGTATAGCTAAAATTGAATGTAATAATAAATCCAATTTGGAAAATGTTAATATTCTTTATTCTTGAAAATTATTTGAGTTTGCAATGAAGCTAACTGGCTGTGAACATAGAACAATACTGCACTAGACCATTTGATCCATAATGTTGTGCTGATCTTGATGCCAATTTATACTAGATATCCTCTTTAAGTGCATCATCCATATCCTTCCATTCACTTCAAACTTCATTCGTAAGGCCAGTGATGTTGTGGGGATGGAACCGGACTCCCTCATGGTGGTGTCTGAAAAGAGCATGCTGTCCAAGTTGCATGCCATCTTGGTCAATGTCTCCCATCCACTACATAATGTACTGGGTGGGCACAGGAGTACATTCAGCCAGAGACTCATTCCACCGAGATACAACACAGAGCGTCATAGGAAGTCATTCCTGCCTGTGGCCATCAAACTTTACAACTCCTCCCTTGGAGGGTCAGACACCCTGAGCCAATAGGCTGATCCTGGATTTATTTCATGATTTACTGGCATAATTTACATATTACTAATTAACTATTTATGGTTCTATTACTATTTATTATTTATGGTGCAACTGTAACAATAACCAATTTCCCCCAGGATCAATAAAGTATGACTATGACTATGACCATAACTATAAAATTGGAAAAAAGTTGTAGGGGGTTGTAAGCTCAGCCAGCTCCATCATGAGCACTAGCTTCCCCACCATCAAGGACATCTTCAAAAATATGCCATCCATTATTAAGGCCCTCTCCATCCAAGTCATGCCCTCTTCTCATTACTGCCATCAAGGAGGAGGTACAGGAGTCTGAAGGCTCACACTGAACGTTTTAGGAACAGCTTCTTCCCCTCTGCCATCAGAAGACTAGCTCACTACCTTTCTACTATTTATTTATTTTTTTATATTTCTTACTTTATAGTAATTTTTATGTTTTGCACTGTATTGCTGTCAGAAACACCAAATTTCATGACATGTTAGTGATGCCTGATTCTGATATTTATGTGTCTATCCATAAGCCTTGTGTTGGCACGTGGCCAAGTGGTTAAGGTGTCGGTCTAGTGATCTGAAGGTTGCTAGTTCGAGCCTCAGCTGAGGCAGCGTGTGGTGTCCTTGAGCAAGGCACTTAACCACACATTGCTCTGCGATGACACCGGTGCCAAGCTATATCGGCCCTAGTATCCTTCCCTTGGACAACATTGGTGGCGTGGAGAGGGGAGACTTGTAGCATGGGCAACTGCTGATCTTCCATACAATCTTGCTCAGGCCTGCGCCCTGGAAACCTTCCAAGGTGCAAATCCATGGTCTCATGAGACTAACGGATGTCTATATATATCCATATCCACAAGCCTCTAAAACAAGCAAACTGCTTTCTTCCACTGCTATGCTAAACCCATTCCAGGCACCAACCTGCGTTTAAAAAAAAGAAAAAAAATGGTTGAAAAGCTTCTCTTAGTTCTCTCGTCAGCTTCTTGCTTGAGGGAGCAAAATCCAAGTTTGGCCACCCTTTCAGCTCGTACGCACTAATCTAGGCAGCATCCTGGTAAATCTCTTTTGAGACCTTTTTACATCCTTCCTATAAGTGTTACCCAGGTCCAGTCTACTGAAGTTATATACAGCTGCAGCATGACTTCCTTACTCCTATTCTCAACACCCTTTCTAATGAAGGCAAGCATGCCATATACCTTCTTTACCACCTTAGTCAGTTGAATAGGCACTTTCTATGAACTGTGAACCTGGACTCCAAGATCTTTCTGTACCTCAATCCTTTTAAGGGGCCTACCTCTAACTGCATAATTTGTCCTTTCGTTTGACATCCCTAGGTTCAACAACTCATATTTGCCTAGATTAAACTCCACCTACCACTTCTTTGCCTGTATCTGTAACCAGTCTATATCCTGCTGTATTCTTTGATTAGTCTTTTACACTGTCCACAATTCCACCCAATCTTGGTGTCAACCACAAATTTGATCACCACCCATCTACGTTTTCATCCAAGTCATTGGCAACAGAGGTTCCGGTACGATGTTTCCTGAACACCACTGGTCACAGCCTTCCAGCCAGAATAATAATCTTTCATCTCTACTGTCTTCTATGGGCAAGCCAGTTCTAATTCCAAACTTGCATTTCATCCTGGAACCCTGTGTATCTTTACATTCTGAGTCAACCTACCACAAGGGACTTTATAAGGTGTCGTGCTAAAATTCATGCAGATAATGTCCACTGCCTTACCTTCATCAAGCACCTTTGTCATCTCTGTAATAAAAACTCGAACAAGTTTGTAAGGCATGATCTGCCCTGCACAAAGCCATGCTGACTGACACAAAGCAGGCCATGCCTTTTAAAATACGTATAGATCCTCTCCCTCATTATCCTCTCCAATTGCTTTGTTACCACACAATTGAGGCTCTCTGGCCTTCCTGGATTATCCTAATTTCTCTTCTTGAAGAAAGGCAAATATTTGCTACTGTCCAGTCCTCCAGGACCTCACCTTTTCCAAGTGAGGATGCAAGGTCTTGGTCACAGCCCCAGAAATCTCCTCACTTGATTCTTTAGATATTCTGGGAAACTTGTCAACAGGTCCTGTGCACTTACCCATCTCTTCAGAAATGTCATGCTTTTCAGGAGCTTTATCATCTCCTTAATCTGAAAATGTCCCAGCATACTGGTACATTTGAGATGTCCTGGAACGGAAAACCTCATCCTCGGAGCAGATGCGGCGGAGACGGAGGAATTAGGAATAGGGAATGGCATTTTTGCATGTGGCGGGGTGGGAAGAGGTATAGTTGAGGTAGTTATGAGAGTCAGTGAGCTTGTAGAAGATGTCAGTGGACAGTCTGTCTCCAGAGATGGAGACGGAGAGATCGAGAAAGGATCTCAAATGTCCTCTTTCTTTAAGGATCGTCGTTTCCCTTCTGCTGTCATCAATGATGCCCTCACCCACATCTCCTCCATTTCCTGCACTTTGGCTCTCACCCCATCCTCCCGCCACCACAACAGGGACAGAGTTCCCCTTATCCTCACCTACCACCCCACTACCCTCCGGATCCAACACATTATCCTCCGCAACTTCTGCCCCCTTCAACAGGACCCCACCACTAAACACAACCACTCCTCTCCGCCTTCTGCAGGGATCGGTCCCTCCATGACTCCCTGGTCCACACGTCCCTCCCCACGGATCTCCCATCTGGCACTTATCCCTGTAGGCAGAAGCGTTACACCTGCCCGTACACTTCCTCTCTTTGGCACCATTCAGGGCCCCAAACAGTACTTCCAAGTGAGGCAACTGGTGCTCCCGGTGCGGCCTCCTCTACATCGGTGAAACCCAACGCAGATTGGGGGACCGCCTTCGTCGAACACCTCCGCTCCGTCCGCCAAAACAGACAGGATCTCCCAGTAGCTACCCACTTCGACTCTGCTTCCCACTCCCATTCAGATATGTCCATACGTGGCCTCCTCTACTGCCATGATGAGGCTAAACTCAGGTTGGAGAAGCAACACCTCATATACTGTCTAGGTAGTCTCCAGCCCCTTGGTATGAACATAGAATTCTCCAACTTCCGGTAATTCCCTCCCCCTCCCTTCCCCTATCCCTATGTCACTCGGTCCCCTCTCCCAGCTGCCTACCACCTCCCTCATGGTTCCACCTCCTTCTACTACCCATTGTGTTTTCCCGTATTCTTTCTTCATCTTTCCTGCCCATCACCTCCCTGCTTCCCTTCCCCCACCCCTTTATCTTCCCTCTTACTGGTTTTTCACCTGGAACCTACCAGCCTTCTCCTTCTCTACAGGGCCTCTGCCCCTTCCCTCCTCAGTCCTGACGAAGGGTTCTGGCCCGAAACGTCGACCGATCTTTTCCACTGATGCTGCCCGACCTGCTGAGTTCCTCCAGTGTGTTGTGAGTGTTCCATTTTAAGATTGCTTGCTAGCTTGCTTTCACATTTCATCTTTTCCTTCTTAATGATTCTTTTATTTGCTCTCTGCAGGGTTTTAAAAGCTGTACAATCCTCTATCTTCCCACTAATTTTTGCTTTGTTGTATGCCCCCTCTTTTGCTTTTACAGTTGTTTTGACTTCAGCCACGGTTGTACTATTTTGCCATTTGAGTATTCCTTTGTTTTTGGAAGACATCTATCCTTCATCTTCCTCATTTTCCCCAAAAACTCATGCCATTGCTGCTCTGCTTTCATCACTGCCAGCATCTCCTTCCAATTTACTTTGGCTAACTCCTCTCTCATACCACTAATTTCCTTTACTCCACTGAACTACTCCTGTGCCAGACTTTACTTTCTCCCTACCAAATTTCAAGTTCAACTCAATCATATTGTGATCACTGGCTCCTAAGAGTTCTTTTACTTTAAGCTTTCTAATCACCTGTGATTCGTTGCATAACACTCAATCCAGTATATCTGATACCCTAGTAGGCTGAACGACAAACTGCTCTAAAAAGCCATCTCATAGGCACTCAACAAACTCACTCTCTTGAGATCCATTTCCAACCTGATTTTCCCAATCAACCTGCAAGTTGGAATCTCCTATGACTATCATAACATAGCCCTTTTGACACACCTTTTCTGTTTTCTGTTGTAATCTGTTGTCACATCCAGCTGCAGCTTCTAACAAACCACATTAAGGAGTTGGAGCTGGAACTGAATGAACTCTGGCTAATAGATAGGATGTCGAGGGAGGTATTTACACTCAAGGTGTAGGACACAGGAAGCCAGGTGACATTCAGGAAGGGGACAGCGGTTAAAGAGCCAGTGCAGGGTACCCCTGTGGACAACCCCCTCAAAACAGGTATATCACTTTGGAAGCTGTCTGGGTGGGGAAGGGTGGGTGCGGAATGACCTCACAGAGGAAAGTCACACTGGTCGGGTCTCTGCACTCAGTCTGCCTCTGTGACTTGAAAGGGAAGGTGGAAGAAGAGGTACACTATGGTGATAGGGGATTTGTTTGTTAGGGGAACGGACAGGAGGTTTTGTGGGCGAGAACGAGATTGCCAGACGGTATGTTGCCTCCAAGGTGCCAGGATCCAGGATATCTCGGATCAATTCCTAAGCATTCTGAAGTGGGAGGGTGAACAGCCAGAAGTCGTGGTCCGTGTAGGAACCAATGACATGGGTAGGATGAGTGATGAGGTCTGCATTGGGGGTCAGGTGCTTAATTAAAGGACAGGACTCCAGGGTTGTGATCTCAGGATTGCTACGTGTGTAATGTGTAGTGAGGCTAGAACTGGGAAGATTATCCAGTTTAATACGTGGATAAGGAGTTGGTGTAGGAGGGAGGGCATAAGATTTTTGGATCATTGGGCTCTCTTCCAGGGAAGGTGGGACCCGATCAGAAGGGATGGTTTGCACCCGAACTGGAGGGGGGGACTAATATCCTAGCATTTGTTAATGCTGCACAGTGGGGTTTAAACTAGAGTTGCAGTGGGTTGGGAACCAGAGTACCAGAACAGTTAGTAGAGGCAGCTGTTGCTAAGACCTCAGACCAAGTTAGGAATCAAAAGGTTGAGCGTGGTGCAACAAAATTGAAAAGAGTGAATACAAGACTGAAGATGTTATATCTGAATGTGCGCAGTATACAGACTAAGGTAGATGAACTTGCAGCACAGTTGCAGATTGGCAGGTATGATGTTATAGGCATATCAGAATCATGGCTGAAAGATTATAGCTGGGTGCTTAATGTCCAAGGATACACATTGTATTGAAAGGTTAGGCAGGAAGGCTGAGGGGGCAGCATTGCTCTGTTGGTAAAAAATGAAATCAAATCATTAGAAAGATGTGACATAGGGTCAGAAAGTGTTGAATCATTGTGGATAAGCTAAGGAACTGCAAGGGTAAAAAGATCCTGATGGGAGTTGTATACAGATGTGACAATGGGAGATTGAAAATGCATGCCAAAAGGACAATGTTACAATAGTTATGGGGGACTTCAATATGCAGGTAGATTGTGAAAATCAGGTCAGTGCTGGATTCCAGCACAGTGAATTTCTACAGTGCCTATGAGATGGCTGTTTGGAGCAGCTCGAGGTTGAGCACACCAGAGTATCAACTGTTTGGGATGGTGTATTGTACAGTGAGCCAGAGTTGATTAGAGAGCTTAAGGTAAAAGAACCCTTAGGGTAAGTTATCATAATATGATCGAATTCACCCTGAAATTTGAGAAGGAGAAGCTAAAGTGAGATGTAGCAGTATTACAGTGGAGTAAAGTGAATTACAGAGGCATGAGAGAGGAATTGGCCAGAATTGATTGGAAAAGAACACTGGCAGGGATGATGGCAGAGCAGCATGGAATTTCTGGAAGCAATTTGAAAGGCACATGACATGTACATCTTCAAGAGGAAGGAATACTCTAAAGGAAAGATACCACAACTGTGGCTAACAAGAGAAGTCAAAGCCAACATAAAAGCCAAAGAGAGGGCATATAATAGATCAAAAATTAGTGGGAAGTCAGAGGATTGGGAAGCTTTTAAAAACCATCTGAAGGTGACTAAAAAGATCATTGAGAAGGTAAAGATGGAATACCTTCTAGAAAGTAAGCTAGCCAATAATATTAAAGAGGATACCAAAAGATTCTTCAGATTCTTCATAAAGTGGAAAATAATGCTGGGGAGGTAGTAATGGGGAACAACAAAATGGTGATCAACTGAAGAAGTATTTTGCATCAGTCTCCACTATGGAAGATGCTTGCAGTATGGCGGAAGTTCTAGATGTCAGGGGTGATGAAGTGTGTGAGGTTACCGTCACCAGAGAGCAGGTTCTTGGGAGACTGAAAGGACTGAAGGTAGATAAGTCACCTAGGCCAGATGGTATATATCCCAGGGTTCTGAAAGAGGTGACTGAAGAGATCCTGGAGCCATTAGTAATGATCTTTCAAGAATTGGTATTGGGAAATGAACCTGGTCAGGTGTCAGATCGCTCAATGGGAGAGCATTTTGGAGATAGTGATCATAATTCTATCTCCTTTACAATAGCATTGGAGAGAGATAGGAAGAGACAAGTTCGAAAAGCGTTTAATTGGAGTAAGGGTAATTATGAGGCTATCAGGCAGGAAATTGGAAGCTTAAATTGGAAATAGATGTTCTCAGGGAAAAGTATGGAAGAAATGTGGCAAATGTTCAGGGAATATTTGTGTGGAGTTCTGCATTGGTACGTTCCAATGAGACGGGGAAGTTATGGTAGGGTACAGGAACCATGGTGTACAAAGACTGTAATAAATCTAGTCAAGAAGAAAAGAAAAGCTGACAAAAGGTTCAGAGAGCTAGGTAATATTAGAGATCTAGAAGATTATAAGGCTAATAGGAAGGAGCTTAAGAAGGAAATTAGGAGAGCCAGAAGGGGCCATGAGAAGGCATTGGCAGGCAGGATTATGGAAAACCCCAAGGCATTCTACAAGTATGCGAAGAGCAAGAGGATAAGACGTGAAAAAATAGGACCTATCAAGTGTGACAGTGGAAAAGTATGTATGGAGCCAAAGAAAATAGCAGAGGTACTTAATGAATACTTTACTTCAGTATTCATTATGGAAAAGGATCTTGGTGATTGTAGTGATGACTTGCAGCGGACTGAATAGCTTGAGCATGTAGATATTAAGAAAGAGGATGTGCTGGAGCTTCTGGAAAGCATCAAGTTGGATAAGTCGCCGGGATCGGATGAGATGTACCCCAAGGGAGCAGAGATAGCCCAGGAAATTATAGACCAGTGAGTCTTACCTCAGTGGTTGGTAAATTGATAGAGAAGATCCTGAGAAGCAGGATTTATGAACATTTGGAGAGGTAGAATATGAGTAGGAATAGTCAGCATGACTTTGTCAAGGGCAGGTCGTGCCTTACGAGCCTGATTGAGTTTTTCGAGGATGTGACTAAACACATTGATGAAGGAAGAGCAGTAGATGTAGTGTATATGGAATTCAGCAAGGCATTTGATAAGGTACCCCATGCAAGGCTTATTGAGAAAGTAAGGAGGCATGGGATCCAAGGGGACATTGCTTTGTGGATCCAGAACTGGCTTGCCCACAGAAGGCAAAGAGTGATTGTAGACGGGTCATATTCTGCATGGAGGTCGGTCACTAGTGGAGTGCCTCAGGAATCTGTTCTGGGAACCTTACACTTCGTGATTTTTATAAATGACCTGGATGAGGAAGTGGAGGGATGGATTAGTAAGTCTTCTGATGACACAAAGGTTGCAGGTGTTGTGGATAGTGTGGAGGGCTGTCAGAGGTTACAGCAGAACATTGATAGGATGCAAAGCTGGGCTGAGAAGTGGCAGATGGAGTTCAACCCAGATAAGTGTGAAGTGGTTCATTTTGGTAGGTCAAATATGATGGCAGAATGTAGTATTAATGGTAAGACTCTTGGTAGTGTGGAAGATTAGAGGGATCTTGGGGTCCGAGTCCATAGGACGCTCAAAGCAGCTGTGCAGGTTGACTCTGTGGCTAGCCTTCATCAATCGTGGAATTGAATTTAGGAGCCAAGAGGTAATGTTGCAGCTATATAGGACCTTGGTCAGACCCCACTTGCAGTACTGTGCTCAGTTCTGGTCGCCTCACTGCAGGAAGGATGTGGAAGCCATAGAAAGGGTGCAGAGGAGATTTACAAGGATGTTGCCTGGATCGGGGAGCATGCCTTATGAGAATAGGTTGAGTGAACTCGGCCTTTTCTCCTCGGAACGACGGAGGATGAGAGGTGACCTGATAGAGGTGTATAAGATGATGAGAGGCATTGATCGTGTGGATAGTCAGAGGCTTTTTCCCAGGGCTGAAATAGTTGCCACAAGAGGACACAGGTATAAGGTGCTGGGGAGCAGGTACAGAGGAGATGTCAGGGGTAAGTTTTTTACTTAGAGAGTGGTGAGTGCGTGGAATAGGCTGCCGGCAACGGTGGTGGAGGTAGATACGATAGGGTCTTTTAAGAGACTTTTGGATAGGTACATGGAGCTTAGAAAAATAGAGGGCTATGGGTAAGCCTAAGGTAGGGACATGTTCGGCACAACTTTATGGGCCGAAGGGCCTGTATTGTGCTGTAGGTTTTCTATGTGTTCTTTGTTCTGGAACATCACAAGATTCTGGAATGGTCCCGGAAGACTGGAATAATACAAATGTCATTCCACTCTTCAAGAAGGGAGAGAGGCAGAAGAAGGGAATCTATTGGCCTGTTAGTCTGACCTCAGTTTTGAGGAAGATTTTGGAGTCGATTATTACGGATGAGGTCTCAAGATATTTGCAGGCGCATGATAAAATAGGCTACAGCATGGTGTTCTCAAGGGAAAATCTTGTAAGAAAGGGGAGTGAATACAAAAAAATCCCTGTTGGAGGTTGTTAATCAAGCTCAGTCTGTAGAATCTTGCTGTCCAGGTATTTGACTAGCAATTATAATAGGTTAAATTATTTTCTACCAAGTGCATTTTCCAGGATTGTTCAGAAATCTTAATGTCTGACATTTCATTGGTTCAGGACAGACTTTTAGCTCAGTATTAAATGGTGATGTCAGAATGTTTATTGTTTATATTTGCACCTTTGAGGTGGAGGTAACAGATGCATGTGCAGGGGCTGCAACACACTAATTGAATTCAACTTTCTTATCTTTATCCAAACTTAATTGTAACATGTGTGAATTAAGTTTTGTCACTATCAACCTAACTGAAGACTGCGCCACAAGACACCTGGCAAATATTTATTAATTAAAAATTATCTGGTCTAGCAACTGCGAGGATCACATGGATGCTACAGCAAGTACTGGAAGCATTTTCTGAGGTCCAAGTGAAGGAGTATGACTGTTCATTTACTCGAACTGAAACAGTTGACTATTAATACTGAATGTCAATAGTTCAGTCTTGCCTTCAGCGGGGCATTCTTTTAGAATGGAAATGAGGAAGAATTTCTTTAGCCAGAATGGTGCATCTGTGGTAGCTGTGGAGGCCACGTCCTTATGTATATTTAAGGCAAAGGTTGATGGATCTTCATTGCTCAGGACATGAAGGGATATGATGGAGAAAATAGGAGATGGGGCTGAGAGGAAAAATGGATCAGCCATGATGAAATGGTGGAGTAGACTTGATGGGCCAAGTGGCCTAATTCTGCTCCGATATCTTATGGTCTTATGGTGTTGATAACTGTTTTTAAAAATTTAGGTTGTAAAAGAATGCTTTTAAATTGGATCCTTTAACATTTACTGAAGCCCGATAATGGAATAAAAATATAGCTTTCATTTGGGCTAATTGGGTTACAGAAATCCACCCTTACTGAATTTACAAATTACTTCCCATAAACTTAAGATGTGGACTAAAATTTGCTCTTTGGGATTTTATGTATGTGGGGGAGGGGAGGGAAATGAGCACAGTTTAGTTTTATTTTACCATTTATGTTTCTTGATGCATGCTGTGCGCCTTGGAAAATCACAGAGTGGCCTGTTCACCTTAATTTAGTTGGGAAAATTACAGTATTCCTTTTTCACTTTGAAATTTATTTAGAGTAAATTATCAAATAATCTATCCCATGTGCAGTCATGCTTTTGTCGAATAGCTGGAAAGTCCGTAATAGTTACTACTTTTGTAGTTGCCCACAAGGATTACCATTTAGAATTTCAGCTGACTGGGAACTAAGGGCATTTGAACTGTACAAAGATCCAAATTGATTATAATTATGTGCAGAGCTTCCAAATGCTGAAATTGAGTTCAGGAGAAGAAATTGTTTACTTTTTTCATCATCAATATTTAGTTACTTGATGGTTATAGTGAATTCTTTTGAAGATACTACATGTTTTTGAGAGTATATTTCCTCTGCTGTGTAATTGAATGCTGTAAAGCCTCTATGGAGATCAAATGTGAGAAGAGTTCGTATATTTTTTTAATTGATTAGAGGAATAATTTTGCAAACTATTTATTAAAATGACTAGTGTCCTGTGTAAAAATGGCTGACATTTTGTACATTGGGTTTAGAGTATGGTGGGAGATGGTGCAGTTGTGAAATACAGGTTACTTTTTTGTATTCTTTGCAAAAGGTAGTTATTCATTTAAGGTATCTTTTCAGTTTTTGAAAATAATTGGTTGTTTAGATTTAGGAACAGGAGTTGAACCAGCCAGGTTGTGCCTAAAGTAACTTGCTACCTTTGTGCAGCATATTCCTTGTTAGTTCCTTTCAGTTTTCAGATACTCATGAGATGCAAGTGGAGGAAACCACAACTGCCCCTTGCCAAGACCATTTTGCTTCTGAAATCTGAATCTTCAGATGCAATTAACTTCAAGTTACAGCTGGCAGGCCAGACCTGCTGAAACAAACCATAAAGCTGTTGTGTGATGTGTGGTTTCCCAGGTAACAAGCCTGATCAGAGTTTTGTAACCTGTCTGTTGCAATCCAACTGGAATTTAAAAATCTGCAAACTTTTATGATTCGCACTCTGCCAGGATATACACGTTCATCTGTGTAATAGTATTTCAATTACTTCCATATATAGTAGCTATGTTAGCTTCATACTTGTTGGTAGAAAGCCATTTCCAATTGCTGTAGAAGATTTGAAATATATATCGTTTTGAGGTTATTGCTGCTTTGGTTTTCAATTTCATTCTCGGTTATGATTGTAACTTTCATAGAGCAGTACAGTACAGAAACTGACCTTTCGGCCCACAATATTGTGCTGAACTAATTAAATGAATAATCAAATAGCCAATTAAACTTATCTTCTTCTTACACAATGTCCATATCTTTCCATTTTCCTCACATTCATGTGCTTATCTAAACATCTTTTAAAAGTCTCTCATGTACCTGCCTGAAAAAAAGTTTCAGAACATTTTGCTCCTTGCTTCATTACGATGTTTAGTTAAATGAATGCCTTTTTTGTAAATCTAGCATATCTGGTTTTGCATTGAATTGGATTGACTTTATTTCTTACGTCCCTAACATACATGAGGAGTAAAAATCTTCACGTTATGTCTCTGTCTAAATGTGCAATGATAGTAATTTATAATAATTTATAATAAATAGAACAGTCAATGTAACGTAGAAATACACTCAAATCAGTCTGATGGCCTGGTGGAAGAAGCTGTCCCAGAGCCTGTTGGTCCTGGCTTTTATGCTGCAGTACCATTTCCCGGATGGTAGCAGCTGGAATAGATTGTGATTGGGGTGGCTCGGGTCCCCAATGATCCTTCGGGCCTTTTTTTACACACCTGTATCTGTAAATGTAAAGTTCACAACTACAGATGTGCTGGGCTGCCCACACCGCTCTCTGAAGTCCTGTGATTAAGGGAGGTACAGTTCCCATACCAGGCAGTGATGCAACCAGTCAGGATGTCCTCAATTGTACCCTGTAGAAAGTTCTTAGGATTTGGGGGCCCATACCAAACTTCCTCAACCGTCTGAGGTGAAAGAGGTGCTGTTGTGCCTTTTTCACCACACAGCTGGTGTGTACAGACCACGTGAGGTCCTCAGTGATGTGGATGCCAAGGAACTTAAAACTGTTTACCCTCTCAACCCCAGATCCATTGATGTCAATAGGGGTTAGCCCATCTCCATTCCTCCTGTAATCCACAACCAGCTCCTTTGTTTTTGTGACATTGAGGGAGAGGTTGCTTTCTTGTCAGAGAGATGACTTCTTCCCTGTAGGCCACATCGTTATTGTTTGAGATTAAGCCAATCAATGTAGTGTCGTTGGCAAATTTAATTAGCAGATTAGAGACGTGGGTGGTGACACAGTCATGTGTATACAAGGAATGAAGGAGGGGACTTAGTATACGGCCCTGAGGGGCTCTTGTGTTGAGAGTGAAAGGAGTGGAGGTGATGGAGCCCACTCTTACCACCTGGTGGCGACCTGACAGGAAGTCCAGGATCCAGCAGGGTGAAGGCCGAGGTCTCTGAGCTTCCGGTTGAGCCTGGATGGAATTATGGTGTTGAATGCTGAACTGTAGTCCAAGAACAGCATTCTCACATAAGCATCCTTCTCCGGGTGTGTAAGGACGGTATGTAGAGCAGTGGCTATTGCATCATCTGTTGATCAGTTGTGCTGGTAGATGAACTGCAAGGGATCCGGTTTGGGTGGTAGCAAGTTGCAGATGTAATCCTTGACCAGTCACTCAAAGCATTTGCTTATTATTGAGGTGAGTGCGACAGGATGCCAGTCATTCAAGCATGTTAACTTGGTCTTTTGTGGTACAGGGACAATGGTGGATAATTTGAAGCAGGAAGGCACTCTACACGGGGAGAGGGAGAGATTGAAAATGTCAGTAAACACACCTGCCATTTGTGCTGCACACATCCTAAGTACTTGCCCTGGGATGCCATCCGGTCCCGCAGCCTTGCGACTGTCCACTCGTTAGAAACGTATGTGTACCTCAGCCTCAGGGATGACGAGGTTGCAGGTTGTAGTGGTGGCTTTCCTCGGAGGCTCAGAGTTAGCGACGTCGAATGGAGCGTAAAAGTGGTTGAGCTCATCTGGGAGAGAGACTGCGATGTTGACGGCACCACTACGTTTGACTTTGAAGTCTGCAATAGTATGCAACCCTCGCCACAAGTCACGTGTATTATTCATTGTGAATCTTGGCCCTGTATTGTTGTTTCACAGCCTTGATAGCTTTGCACAGATTGTAGCTGGTTTTCTTGAGCTCCAGCTGATTGCCAGCAATGGAAGCTCTATGTCGCACGGTAAGTGCTGCTCGCACGGAACTATTGATCCAGGGTTTCTGGGTAAATTATTATAATTTCATATCTGACATTTTTATTTACGTTTTCAGATCGGCACATCTCAGATTATAAATATTATATCTACCATTTAAAAGTATTACTGTGCTTCTATATTAAATGCATATCACAAAAGTGCCACAATAAGTGATTATGCTCGATGAGTCACCACCTACCCCCATTCTTCCAACACCAATCTGTATAATCTTAGCTAAAAAATAAAAACATAGCATCTGAATTTCTCAAGCGCCCATTACTGCATTATTTATTCATTTTCTGGATGTCTAAAGCATTGCATGGTTGTTCTCTGAAAAGTAGCAGAAGATCTAACTAAAATCAAACATCTGTTTCCTGTTGAAATAAATCTGAATTAAGCCCTTCACTTTGTTGCGGTCAGCTGCTTACCTAATAGAATATACCTGCTGTAATTCCCCAGTGTCTCTGTAATCAGTTGTGAAGCATGCAAGTTATTTCTACTCGAGCAGCAGCTGCTTATAGTTTAGATAAGTTTTCTCTGGTTATTTATAAGTCTGTTCTTGTATCAACTTGCATTACTTCAATGATTATTTTGGGACTTTTGTAGCAAGTGATTATGACCTTGCACTACTCAAAATCTCTCCCCAGTTTCCTGGTCATGTACAAACGTTTGTACAAGTATTCCTTGTGGTTGCTTAATCCCAGTTTTACATTGCTGGTGTATACTGAATTTCATTTCCATTAGGCTTTTTATAGTTTCTGTGCTACATTGTCATGGGACCATCAGTTTCTGCGGTTGTAGCTAAGATCCAAGGCCTACAAGTGATGATTTAGAGAATATAACATAATAAGAATGGTATAGTTTAAATAATATTAAATCATTATTAGATACAGTGTATATCACACACAAAATAAAGAGTCTTAGCCTGAAGTGTCAACTGCTTATTCCCCTCCATAGAAGCTGCCTGATCCACTGAGTTCCTCCATATTTTTTTGGTGGAGTTACTCACATACAAAATGTTGTTACATGCTTATTGTACTCCAACAGTACCTTCCGAGTCTGTAGCATCTGCTGCTAGGAAGGAAAAGAGCATCTAGTGCTTGGGCACGTCATTACCTGCGAGCTGCTTTTATAATTGTGCATCATCCAGACATTTAAATATATTGTAGTTCCTTCTTTGGGTTCAAGAAAGCAACTCAACATCATCTTCAGAAGGACAAAGAAAGTACACAACTACAGCTGTGAAGATCCCTGCTGCACCTGATGACCCTGTGATCTCCACCTCAGAGGCCGATGTTAGGCTGTCTTTAAAGAGAGTGAACCCTCGAAAGTTGGAAAGTCCTGATGGAGTACCTGGTAAGGTTCTGAAAACCTGTGCCAACCAAGTGGCAGGAGTATTCAAGGACATTTTCAATCTCTTACTGCTATGGGCAGAAGTTCCCACTTGCTTCAGAAAGGCAACAATTATACCAGTGCCTAAGAAGAATAATGTGGGCTGTCCGGTAGCACTCACAAAGACAGTGATGAAATGCTTTGAGAGATTAGTTATGACTAGATTGAACTCCTGTCTCAGCAAGGACCTGGACCCATTGCAATTTGCCTATTGCCACAATAGGTCAATGGCAGACGCAATCTCAATAGCTCTCTACACGGCTTTAGACCACCTGGGCAACACAAGCACCTACGTCAGGATGCTGTTCTTCAACTGTACCTCAGCATTTAATACTATCGTTCCCACAATCCTGATTTGAGAAGTTGCAGAACCTGGACCTCTGTACCTCCCTCTGCAATTGAATCCTCGACTTCCTAACCAGAAGACCACAATCTGTGCGGATTGGTGATAACTTATCCTCCTTGCTGACGATCAACACTGGTGCACCTCAGGACTGTGTGCTTTGCCCACTGCTCTACTCTCTATATACACATGACTCCGTGGCTAGGCATAGCTCAAATACCATCTATAAATTTGCTGATGATACAACCATTGTTGGTAGAATCTCAGATGGAGATGAGAGGGCGTACAGGAATGAGATATGCCAACTAGTGGTGTGGTGCCACAGCAACAACCTGGCACTCAATGTCAGTAAGACGAAAGAGCTGATTGTGGACTTCAGGAGGGGTAAGATGAAGGAACACATACTAATCCCCATCGAGGGATCAGAAGTGGAGAGAGTGAGCAGCTCCAAGTTCCTGGGTGTCAAGATCTCTGAGGATCTAACCTGGTCCCAACATATCGATGTAGTTATAAAGAAGGCAAGACATCGCCTATACTTCATTAGGAGTTTGAAGAGATTTAGCATGTCAACAAATACACTCAAGAGCTAATATAGTTGTACTGTGGAGAGCATTCTGACAGGCTGCATCACTGTCTGGTATGGGTGGGCTACTGCACAGGACCGAAAGATGCTGCAGAAGGTTGTATATCTAGTCAGCTCCATCTTGAGTACTAGCCTACAAAGTACCAAGGCCATCTTCAAGGAGTGGTGTCTCAGAAAGGCAGCTTCCATTATTAAGGACCTCCAGCACCCAGGGCATGCCCTTTTGTCACTGTTATCATCAGGTAGGAGATACAGAAGCCTGAAGGCACACACTCAGCGGCTCAGGAATGGCTTCTTCCCTTCTGTCATCCAATTCCTAAATGGACATTGAATCTTTGGACACTACCTCACTTTTTCAATATACAGTATATCTGTTTTTGCACATTTTAAAAATCTATTCAATATATGTAATTAATTGATTACTTGTTTATTATTTTTTTTCTCTCTGCTGAATTATGTATTGCAATGAACTGCTGCTGCTAAGTTAACAAATTTCACGTCACATTCCGGTGATAATAAACCTGATTCTGATTCTAAAACTAAATCAAGGGATTGAACTGACTGTGGGTATTCTCCCACTCTTTTTCCCTGAGTTTGAAGAAAGTTAATCTCTTCTGCCTGTTGTGGCATCCTAAGTGATGATAATTGCAAGGAATATAAGGGGGTGTACTGAAACACAATTTGTATATGCAGTCTGAACCACTGGAAATAATATGGAGAATGCTTACGAACTAATTTTATTTTCGGTACACGCAAAGATGTTTTGTTCATCCCATTGTTGAATGAGAGTTCCCTGTGTTGAAATAGAAAGTACCAATGTTTTAAACCCTCCATAACTCACTTTGGAAATATGGATTCTCTTGCGTGACTTTCAGTATTTGGTACTTGTTCTTTTGAACCAAAATCAGTGATCTATGTACTTTTAAGCAGTGCTGTAATTTATTTGCCTGACAGACTAATTGTAGTTCAAAATCAAGAAATAAATGAGGAAGATGGGTAACTGCACCAAGTATATAAATCTTAATAGGAGATGTTGGTAATGTCAATTAGAATAACTTTGTTCATACTTTTTTTTGCTTCCGTTATCACAGTTAAGTGGAGCAAAAAAATGTATTCCATGCCAATTGTAATCAGTGTTTGCTTGTGAGTGTTGCTACCATTAATTCCTGTTTTGTTTTATTCCCTAACAGTTTGTGCAGAAGCTTTTAACCCAGATGAAGATGATGAGGATGATATGGAGCCCAGGGTAAGACCTTCAGTTATGATACCTAAGTTTACGTGGAATTGGTAAATTACAATATGAGGTCTCAAAATCTTACACTGTTTTCATGCAGTCCCTATTGACGCATTTATATAAATGTGAATGAAATTTAATAGGAAGGTTTTTTTTTGTAATATAATTTTTATTGAGTTTTCAGAAGGTTCTTAATTGACTGGTAGATACTGATATGGCCTAGGTCTTGGTTAAGTCCTGGGCATCTTGCCTCATAGATGCAGGCGCTAATGAATGTAAATAGAAAGCTTTCTTTAAACAGTGCCAAGGGAAAAATAGCAATAGAAGCTGATGACTTTGCATGTAATTGTGATTTCTTGCATTAGAAGCTATCAAGAATTGCTGTTTTAATAAAATATTTGATTAAAATTGGATCCATCACTGTTGTGGATCTTTTTGCTGGATAACTTGACAGGCTTTAAAATGGTTGGGTTTAATTATCACAATTGGTGGCGAGTAATTTAAGTAAACTAGGCCAACAGTGTGCTGGTTTTTAATTAATTACTCTGACAGGCAGTTCTTTAAGTGTAATTAGTGTGATTGATTGATGTTGCTGGAGGGGATTTGGGCATTTTGTGTGGGTCTGATGCAATTAATATAGCATTATGTTTTTATTTTTGACTTTAAATTTTCTTACAACACAAGTGAGCTGCCACCCTGAGATTTTTAAGTTGATCATTTAATTATTTTGGAAGCCTACAATCCCTTTAGAACAAGAGCTTTATGAAAGAAATTGAAGAAAATCTTCAGCATGGAGTTGCTTTTCTATTGTATTTATTTTACTTCACCTGCTGCATTATTAAAATGCTAGATTTTCTTTACATGTTTTGGAGAATAATGTGTCTGGCACATATCCTGTCATTTAACACTTTGAATATAAATAGGGATTTGGAGGTTAATGTTTCAAATCTTCTTCCACCTAGTGTTTTCAGTTATTGTTACTCTGGGGATAAAAGGAGGTGCATGTAATTGGTTAGTGAGCTAATTCCATCTATTTGTTCTGCAAGTTAGGCTTCCTGCTGTGCTTTTTGCTGCTGCACTCCACTTGTTGCCTCTATGAAAACTTGACGTTGTTCTTATGAAATTAATTTTCTATCAGCAAGGTGCATATAAAAGGTGTACGTGATGACACAAAGGTCCTGTCATTGCTGCCTCCAATGAGTGATTAACAGCTGTTAAGATATGCAGGCTCTGGGAGATCTGGCGAACAAACATATTGCAAGTAAATTTTTAGACTTCACTGATAGCTTAGCACTAGTTGACAAATTCTAAAATTACATCAGGTTTAAATTTTATACTTTAATAAGACTTGGAGGGGAAAATTGAGAGGAAATTTGATAGAGATCTACAAAATTATGAGGGGTATAGATAGGGTAAATGCAAGCAGGCTTTTTCCACTGAGGTTGGGTGAGACAACGACCAGAGGTCATGGGTTAAGAGTGAAAGGTGAAAAGTTTAAGACGAACATTGAGGGAAAACTTCTTCACAGAATAGTGTGGACTGAGCTGCTAGCACAAGTGGTGCATGTGAGCTCAATTTCAATATTTAAGTGAAGATTGGATGGGTACATAGATAGTAAGGGCTATGGAAGGCTTTCATAGTGCCATCTTATTTCTCATCCATACTTTGCCCTTCAACTGCATCATTTGTAAATGTGTAAAACAACTCAATCTTGGAATAATCTCTTAGTTTCCTTATTGTCACTGCTCACCTCAGACAGCAGATGAATATATTTTCTTCCTCCTACAGGACATAATTGGTATACAGAAAGCATTGCTTTTGAGCATTAGCGCAAAATGTACTTTGGCAATCAATACCTTCTCCTTCCCATTAACTGTGCAACCCAGAGAGTTAGCAAATGTGATATCATATTTGAACCTCAGACAAGGTTTGGATCATTTCTGTGCCATCACAAGGACTCTTTCCAGCTCTGTTAAATTAATGGGCAATGATCTTGCATCAGCTAATCTCAATGACAACTGAACATCTTGACCACATCTGCATGCTTTTGTGCATTGAGTTGCTGCCACATGATTGAAGTGGTCACTGAGTGTATTTAGTGTCTGCCACATTTTTCCCCCAATGTCCACGATTTCTACTTCGCATATAAAAGTATTCTTTGGAAATTTTATGAACTAGTTTTATTGTTCCTGCTTGCTTGATGTATATTCGATTCAGGTTAACTAGACCATTGGTTGGTTAATTGGACAGCTTTTTATTTGGAACAACTCTTAAAGAAAAACTAATTGGGAAAATAACCATGATTCCGAACATTTATTTGGAACACTTTGCCGCTTAATTAGACAGGAGACTGTTGTGAACAGTTTTCTTACAAGCATTAGTTGCGTGCATTTGCATGGCCATGAGACCCAACACCGTTTTTAAAACAGTTTTTAAATAGCGTCAGTTTCATGTATTTGTATTCAAAAAGCAGCCATTTTTGTCACTGATAGTTGGTGAGAAAAAAAGTGACAAGTTTTTACAAGCAACACACATCAAAGTTGCTGGTGAACGCAGCAGGCAAGGTAGCATCTCTAGGAAGAGGTACAGTCGACGTTTCAGGCTGAGACCCTTTGTCAGGCTGAAGGGTCTTGGCCTGAAACATCGACTGTACCTCTTCCTAGAGATGCTGCCTGGCCTGCTGCGTTCACCAGCAACTTTGATGTGTGTTGCTTGAATTTCCAGCATCTGCAGAATTCCTCATGTTTACAAGTTATTATAAAACTGTTTTGATCACTGTGGTTTCAAGTATTCAAGCTTGGAGACAACAAAAATGGCCAGGAATGAAAATGAAATGATTTTACAACGTCAGCAAGTTAGAAACTGTAGAGAATTGGAATGGATCGAATTCTTCGTAGTTTCTACCTTGAAGGTAACATCTTGATTGTTACAGTGGAAATGGAGATTTGGAGGATACAGTTGTTGACAGCACTGTACTGAGGGCAAACTATTATCTACACTAGGTGTCTGTGCTGATTTTTGTTCATTTACGGTCAAAAGATTACAATGTAGATGAATTCCTCCATTGATAAGTATTAGGAACTAATACACCATTTTATAGTACCGCAGTAGTATTGGTAGTGTTCCAATAAGTTGTGTATTTCATTTAAATACATAATTTATTCCTTAGTTTGTCTCTTTTTTTAAAATACCTTTTAAACTACTTTCATGAAATGTCAGCTCATTGGAGTATTCATTTAATTTGACCAAAATGTATTGGCCCTGATATGCCCCAATTAACCAGAATGCATTGTATTTTGAAAATTCAGCTACTTTGAATAGTATTTCTGAATCAGAGTCCTTTAAGTAAATTGGAAAGAGCAATACTCCTCACATTTGACCCTGGTCACCGCACTGTCTCCTTTGCTTCTTTATAACAGATGTGTGTAAAAATACCTTCAGTTTATTACCCTTAAGGTAGCATCTTATTCATTTTGCATAAGCTACATCATACTCTCTACTTGACAGCTATTTCCTTGGTGAAGTAGGTTGGTGAAGCAGTTCTTCTGACTTTGTGATTACTGTTTACTAACTGTTAGAATTAATTCCTTAATTTATGTAAGGGACATAAGTAGGTCTACTGTGTCTGTTATTTTTTTCCTGGTATTTTCCTATTGTTTTTTGGTTCTTTTGTAATTTCAGAAATCTTGCCTCCATACAACCTGGAATTAACATTAAATAATTGATTTATTTGAACTGATACCTGTAGAACTGCTATTAACATTAAATACTTTAATTTTACTTGACAGCTCTGTGACATATAGTCACATTCTTCCTCATAAGTGCTTGAAGGACCATTTATTATCTAATATTTAGCTTCTGCCCCTAATTTGAATCAATTTATATATTTTTAGCATTTTAATCTCTATTCTTACTTTGAACTTATATATAAAAAAAAATCTGCCGCTTTACCAGTTAGGCTAGTTCTGTGTAACAACCCAAAACACTGATCATCCCCTTGCCTTCACTGATGCTGCTTGATGCGCTGAATTCAGATTCCAGTATTTGTAGTCTTATTTCTTTAAAACAAAGGCTATGGTTTTAATGTCTCATAAATGATGCTTTAAGTTTCTGTGACATTTATTTCAAACTAATTACAGAAACTAAATTGCTAAATCTGGATTTATGCTGTACATTTAATAGCTAGAAGAATCATGCATTCTGAAAAATACAGGATAAATTAGTTTTCAACTACTTTTGGGAGATCACTTCCAGTCATTTTTACACATGCATCTCTGTTTTCAACTTGTCATTTTCCTAAAATCGTTGCTTTTCCTGTTTCAGGTGGTTTATCCAAAGACAGATGATCAGCGATCTAGATTGCAGGAGGCCTGTAAGGATATTGTTCTCTTCAAAAATCTTGACCAGGTAAGTTAATCACAATGTGTCATGACTTAGTCTAGCTTTAGGTAGTAGACCGAACTGTGAGTAAGTTTATGCAATTTATCAGATAAACTGTTTTTGGAATATTTCCCCACGTGATCTTTCATCTTGGGATAGCTGACTGTGTAACAGCTGCAGATTGTAAATGAGGCACCAGGGTTTGGCAGCTGAAGTATCCAGCTCTTCACAGCTAGATGCTTCCCACTGGGCTACCTTAATGAAAATGTGCAAAATAGACGACTAATGTACAGCACTTTTGAGAACCCCTGTGAAGAAAGCAAGAATATGATTGTGTTACTCTATCGGATGCAGTTCTATAGTTGCTTGCTTTTTGGTGGCAGGTAGTGTAGCTGTTAGTGGGACACTATTACAGCTCAGGGCATTGGAGTTTAGATTCAATTCCAGCACTGTCTGTAAGGAGTTTATATGTTCCTCCCTATGAAAGTGTGGGTTTCCTCCAGGTGCTTCACTTTCCTCCCGGTGCTTCACTTTCCTCCCACAGTCCAAAGACATACCAGTTAGTAGTTTAATTGGACACTGTAAATTGTTCTGTGATTACACTGATATTAAATAGCTGATTAAACTGGTGTTAAATAGGTGGGTTGCTGGGCAGCCAATTTGCTAACTACAGAGCTCATTGGGAAAGTGAATTTTTATTTGGATATAAAATTGAAAGTAATTGCTAAGTAAACATGAATTTGCCCACTTTTAGGAGAAAGAATGGAAAAGACTAAAGATAATTAATTATTGGCATTCAGTTCTCTGCACATGAATCAACTTTGTATGTAGGCATAGCAACAAATTAGGAAATGCAAACCTTGACTCAGCTTTATTCCCCCTTGTTCAGTCCCTTCCATGCACATCCAGACACTTCGCACGCTCTTGATTTTTTTCAATGACATTAAATTCCCTGGCCCTGATCATCATATTTTCACAATGGACCTCCAGTCCCTGTACACCTCCATCCCCCCCAGGAAGGTCTCAAAACTCTCCGTTTCTTTCTGGACACCAAACTCAGTTAGTTCCCCTTCACCACCACACTCCTCCATCTGGTGGAACTGGTCGTCACTCACAATAATTTCTCTTTCGGCTCCTCCCACTTCCTTCAAACAAAAGGTGTAGCCATAAGCATTTGCATGGGTCCCAGCTATACCTGTCTTATTGTCGGTTATGTGGAACAGTCTGTGTTCCAAGCCTATACTGGTATAACTCCCCAACTTTTCCTATGGTACACTGATGATTGCATTGGTGCTGCCTTGCGGAACTTGTTGACTTTTATCAACTTTGCCTCCAACTTCCACCCTGCCCTCAAATTTACCTGGTCAATTTCCGACACCTCCAACCCCTTTCCCAATCTCTCTATCTCTATTTCTGGAGACAGCTTATCTTCTGATGTCTTTTATAAACCCACTGACTCTCAAAACTACCTAGACTATATCCCTTCCCACACTGTTACTTTTGAAAATGCCATCTCCTCCTCTCAATTCCTCTGTCTCCACTGCATCTGTTCACAGGATAAGGCATTTTATTCCAAACTAAGAAGATATCCTCCTCCTTCAAAGAAAGGGGTTTCCCTTCCTCCATCATCAACACTGCCCTCATCTACATCTCTTCCATCTTGCGCGTGTCTGCCCTCACCCCATCCTCCTACCACACCGCCAGGGATAGGGCTCCTCTTGTTCTCACCTACCACCCAACCAACCTCAGTGTCCAGTGCATAATTTTCCATAACTTCTGCTATCTTCAATGAGATTCCACCACCAGGCTCATTTTTCTCCCTTCCTCCCTCCCCACCCCCCATTTTCTGCTTTCTGCAGGGATTGTTCCCTACACAACTCCCTTGTCCATTTGTCTCTCCCCACTGATCTTCCTCCTAGCACTTATCCTTGCAAGTGGAACAAGTGCTACACCTGCCCCTACACCTCCTCCCTCACTACCATTCAGGGCCCCAAACAGTCCTTCCAGGTGAGGCAACACTGCCTGTGAGTCTGTTGGGGTCATTGACTGTATCCAGTGCTCCCGGTTTGGCCTCCTGTATGTGAGACCCGGCATAGATAAGGGTACTGCTTCGCCAATCACCTGCGCTCTATCCACCAGAAAAAGCAAGATCTCCCAGTGGTCACCCATTTTAACTCCACTTCCCATTCCATGGCCTCCTCTACTGCTGTGAAGAGGCCACACTCAGGCTGGAGGAGCAGTACCTTATATTCCATCTGGGTAGCCTCCAACCTGATGGCATGAACATCAATTTCTCAAACTTGCAGTAATGGTGCCCCCCCCCCCCCACCGTGCCAATCCCCTTTTCCCTCTCTCCCTCTCTCACTTTATCTCCTTACCTGCCCAAAACATCCCTCTGGTGCTTCCTCCCCCTGCTTCATCTCTTTCACCAATCAACTTCCCAGCTCTTTACATCTTCCCCCCTCCCCCAGTTTCACCTATCACCTACTGCCTTGTGTTCCTTCATCCCATCCCCCCACCTTCTTACTCTGACATCTCATCTTTTTTTTTCCCAGTGCTGATGAAGGGACTCAGCCCAAAATGCCAACAGTTTATTCTTTTCCATTGTTGCTGCCTGGTCTGTTGAGTTCCTCCAGCATTTTGTGTCTGTTGCTTGAATTTCTAGCACCTGCAAATTTTTTCTTGTTTAGGAAAAGCAAATAGTTTGTTAACCTTTTGATGTAAGGTTGATACACAGACATTTGAAAACAAATATAGAATGTTGGTCAGACTACATCTTTAGTGTTGTGTGCAGTTTTAGTCAAATATCTGACTTGATAGTGTAGATAACTTCCATGCTGCAACTATTTGAGCTACTGAATTTTGCTGTTACAGACCATCATTCGCTACCCAGGAGTTCGAGTGGGGAATAAAATTTGTTCATATGGAATTTATATGGGGGAGGGCGGGAAGACTTGAAACAAAATGCAAAAGAAACAATAAATTTTGTCCTGTTTTGCAACCTGCATTTTTTCTATGTGGTAGACTTGGTAAATGTTTTAAATTTGATACTATGGTGATATTTTTTAGTGTGACAGAATTTGCAGACATGTTTTTTTTCCACCTAAGAATTTTCTGTATTATTTACGTTCAAGATGTCTGAAGCAGGACCAGCAAGTTTAAGTGCAGGTTGTAAACCTAAACAATACAGTTGTTTTGTTAAGAGTTAACATCATTAAACTATCTTACTCATATTTGATATGCATGTCTCCATTCAAACTGAAGACTGGAAGGTGATATGCATTTAAAGTGAAACTTAGCTGCTGGCCACTTGAGAGATTTACTTTGGAAACTGACAAGGCAACCTCTGAAGTGGCCACCTGCTGCGAATCCATACCTGTGGTATACTCACAGAGAAAACTATCCAGAGAACAGGCTATGTTGAGAAAAAATAATCGGCTTATGACATTTGATTCAATGGGAACTATAGAGTTATACCTTGCAGAAAATTGTGAGGCAAAACCCTGTTTCCCATTGAATCCCCTGTTATAAGTGGATAATTTATAACTAAGAACCCAATCGTAGTTGCTCCTGTACCTCCTGGTAGCATTTAAGAGGAATTGCGTCATCTGTTTCAGCCTGACTGAGATGGCTAGAATTAGTGATTGAGCCGATATTTATGGGAGGCACCAAGAGTTATGTTTTTCATCTTCCACAGTTTATTTGCATCTGAATAATAATAACATGCCATCAGACTGAGCTAGATCCTCATTCTTTCTTGCCTTTTGAGTTTGCCTAGCACTTTTTTCTTTGTAATAGCAATGGCACTCTCTCCTGCTCCCTGACACTCATGGACCTTTGGCATACAGCTAGTGTCTTCAACAGTGAAGACTGATGCAAAGCACTCATTAAGTTCACCTGCCATTTCTTTGTCCACATTACTACTTCACCAGCAGCAATTTCCAGTGGTCCAATATCAACTCTCACCTCCCTTTTACTCTTTATATAACTGAAAAAAACTTTTGCTATCCTGCTTTATATCACTGCCTGGTTTGTCCAGATATTTCATCTTTTCCCTTCTTATAGCTTTATTAGCTCTCTTTTGTTGGATTTTAAAGGCTTCCCAATCTTCCAACTTCTCACTCACTTTTGCTACCTTATATGCCCTTTCTTTGGCTTTTATGCAGTCCTTAACTTCCCTTGTCAGCCACTGTTGCCTACCCTGCCATTTGAGAACTTCTTCCTCTGTGGGACATATCTATCCTACACCTTGTGAACTAGTCTCAGAAACTTTGGCCACCTCTGCTCTGCCATCATCCCTGCCAGTATCCTCCTCCAATCCACCTGGACAAGCTCCTCGCTCATGCCTCTGTAATTCCCTTTATTCCATTGCGATACTGATACTTGTGATTTATGCTTCTTCCTCTCAAATTGCAGTATAAATTCAATCATATTATGATCACTGCCTCCTAAGGGTTCCTTTACGTTAAGTTCCCTAATAAGATCTGGGTGTGTATTACACAACACCCAATCTAAGATAGCCTTTACCCTAGTAGGCTGAAGCACAAGTTGCTCTTAAAAAGCTATCTCGTAGGCAATCAACAAATTCCCTCTCTTGTGATCCGACAATAACCTGATATTCCCAATCCGCTTGTATATTGAAGACCCCATTACAATTGTGTCATTACCCTCATTACATGCCTTTTCGAACTCCCTTTGCAATCTCAACCCCACATCTTGGCTACTATTTGGAGGCCTATATATGATTCCCATAATCGTTTGTTCACCCTGGCAATTTCTTAACTCCATCCATAATGATTCAACATTCCCTGACCTTGATGTCACTTCTTTCTAAAGATGTAATTCCATCTCTTACCAACAGAGCCACACCACCACCTATGCCTTGCTGCCTGTCCTTTTGATACAAAGTATATCCTTTGATGTTCAGAACGGACTAGAAGGGCCGAGATGGCTGTAATTATTATATGGTTAAGCTCCCAGCTATGGCCTTCTTTCAGTCACGACTCAGTGATGCCCACAACGTCATACCGACCAGTCTTTAATTGCAGCATGAATTCATCCACCTTATTCCAAATGCTATGTGCATTTAAGTACAACACCTTTAATCCTGTGTTCTTCGCCCTTTTGAATTTTGCCTCTGCGGTATAATTTAACTGTTTGCTCTGTCTGCATTTGTACCCAGTCACTAGATTTCCTACTTTACATTCATGTTACACCCATCATAGAAACATAGAAAACCTACAGCACAATACAGGCCCTTTGGCCCACAAATTTGTGCTGAACGTATCCTTACCTTAGAAATTACCTAGGGTTACCCATAGCCCTCTATTTTTCTAAGCTCCATGTACCTATCCAGGAGTTTCTTAAAAGACCCTATCGCATCCGCCTCCACCACCGTCACCGGCAGCTCATTCCACGCATCATCTACCTGTAAATCTGTTGGTCCCCCTAGGATTTAAGCGCATCCCACTTCTTTTGTGCAGGTCACACCTGTCCAATAAGAGATCTCAATTATCCAGAAATCTGAATCCCTGCCCCCCTGCCACACATTTATCTGCCACCTCATTCTATTCCTATCCTTACTGTCATGTGGCACAGGCAGCAATCCCAAAATTACTACCCTTGAGGTCCTGCTTCTCAGCTTCCTTTCTAATCTCGCCCCCCCCCCCCATATTCTGTTTTCAGGAACACCTCCCTTTTTCTACCTTTGTTGTTGGTACCAATATGTACCATGATTTCTGGCTGTTCACCCTCTTTTTCAGGATATTGCGGATGCGTTCAGAAACATCGTGGATCCTGGCACTTGGGAGGCAAACTACCATCCATGCTTCTTTTTTGCGTCTACAGAATCGTCTATCTGTCCCCTAACTATAGAGTCCCCTATTACTGTTGCCATCCATTGAACCCCAAAAGTTCTTGAAATGGAGTACTTATTGTTTAGGTGGACAGCTATAGGGTGTGTTCTCCACTATCTGATGTTCTCCCTTCCCTCTCCTGACAGTCACCCATTTATCTATGTCCTGTAGCCTTGGGCTGACTACCTCCCTGTAGCTCCTGTTTATCACTTTTCCTAACAAGCCGAACTCAACAAGGCAAACTCAAAGGTCTTAAGGTGGATAAGTCAACTGGGCCAGAGTCCTGAGAGAGGTTGCTGAAGAAATAATGAATGCATTGATCATGATCTTTCAAGAATTATTTGATTCTGGCATGATCCTGGAGCACTGGAAAATTGCAAATGTCACTCCACTCTTTAAGAAGGGAGGAAGGCAAAAGAAAGGAAATTATAGGTCAGTTAGCCTAGCTTAAGTGTTTGGGAAAGTGTTGGAGTCTATTATTAAGGATGAGGTTTTGGGGTACTTGGAGATTTGTGATAAAATAAGTCATGGTTTCTGAAAAGGGAAATCTTGCCTGACAAATCTGTTGGAGTTCTTCGAGGAATTAACCAGCAGAGTGGACAGGCAGTGGATGTCATTTACTTGGATTTTCAGAAGGCATATGATAAGGTGCCACACACGAAGCTGCTTAACAAGATAAAATCCTGTGGTGTTACAGGAAAGGTACTAGTATGGATAGAGGAATGGCGGACAGGCAGGAGGCAGTGAGTGGGAATAAAGGGACCTTTTCGGGTTGGCTGCCAGTGACTCGGGGTCAATATTGGGACTGCTACTTTTCACATTGTTTATCAACAGTTTAGATAGTGGAATTGATGGCTTTGTGGCAAAGTTGGCGAATGATACGAAGATAGGTGGAGAGGTTGGTATTGCTGAGGAAGCAATGCGTTGCAGTGGGACTTAGACAATTTGGAAAATGGGTAAAAAAAAAAGTGGCAGACGGAAAACGGTGTTAGGAAATATATGATAATGCATTTTGGTACAATGAACAATAGTGCAGACTATTATCTAAATGGGCAGAAAGTTCAAATATCAGAGATGCAGAGGGATGGGTCCTCGTGCAAGACTCCCAGAAGGTTAATTTACAGGTTGAGTCTGTGGTAAAGAAGGCAAATGCTCTGTTGGCATTTATTTCTAGGGGAATAGAATATAAAAGCAAGGAGATAGTGCTGAAGCTTTATAAGACAGTAGTCAAGCCACACTTGGAGTATTGTTAACAAATTTGGGCCTCCTATCTCAGAAAGGTTGTTTTGAGGAGGTTCAAAGGGATGATTCCAGGAATGAAGGGATCAACATATGAAGAGCATTTGGCAGCTTTGGGCCTGTACTCACTGGAATTTAGAAGAATGCGGGATATCTCATTGAAACCTACCGAATGTTGAAAGGATTAGATAAGGTGGGTGTGGAGAGGATGCTTCCTATGGTGACGGTATCCAGAACTAGAGGACACAGCCTCAAAATTGAAGGGTGACCTTTTTGAACAGAGGTAAGAAGGAATTCTTTTAGATAAAGAGTGGTGAACCTGTGGAATGCTCTGCCACAGACTGTGGTGGAGGCCGGGTCCGTGGGTATATTTAAGGCGGAAGTTGATTGTTTCTTGATTGGTCAGGGCATCAAAGGATATGGCGAGAAGGCAGGTGTTTGGGGTTAAGTGGGATCTGGGATCAGCCATGATGGAATGGTGGAGCAGACTCAATGGGCTGGATGGCCTAATGCTCAACCCATGTCTTATGATCTTATGGTTTTGCTCGCCCCAGAATCCAAAGGCATTTAGTATTTTCAGCATCCGGTAATCCCACGTTCCTTTTTCCTTCAGTTCTCTATTCAGAGTGCTTTCCTACGGAGAATAATTCGACCTGTCCTACTATCACGCAGTTATAAGTTTGATACAATGGTATACCTGCAGCTAAATATTGCAGTTATGCATTAAGCCATGAACTAAAAGAATATTTGTCAAGAGAAGTTCAGGTTAAATTCAGTTCTGAATAAAGTAACCAAGATACAAGCCTTAGCCCAGACTTGAAAAAAACAAATTTTGATGAGACAAGTTAGAACTCTGAAGATTAAACAGTGAATTCAACTATTTCTGCCTTTTCACTTTCTTTCATAACTGGTCAGCTCTGAGAAAGATCATCAACCTGTTTTTTTTCATGCTGCCTAACCTCCTTAATGTTTCCAGCAGTCTTTTGTATTTCAGCGTTTCAGCAACTGCAGTGTTTTGAGTATCTCTGTATTGTGTTTCCTTTTTCTCTCTGTCTTCATTTTCTTTTTAAATTTTGTTCACTGATTGGCTGCATCTGACAAATCTTCACCGCTCTCTCTTAGCTGGCATCACAACTGCACGTAATTCAATTTCTCTGAATACAAATATTACATTAGTTACCTCCTCTCCCTTGCAACTTGAAATTTATCTGACTTTAACTTTTCCCATTTCTGGTGAAAGATCTTCAACCTGAAACAGTAACTTCTGTCTTTCTTTTTCCACAGGTTGCTGCCTGACCTTTCTTTCTCCACAGTTGCTGAGCATTTCCAATGCTTTCCATTTTCTTTTCAGATTTCCAACTTGTGCAGTTAATTTGAATTTTAACATAATACTGCTTTTCCTTTTGAGAGGCTGTTTGAAATCTTGATGCATTTGCCACTTAACCAAGTTATCACTGGCATCAATAATGACAACCAATTATCATCACTTTGCACTAAACAAGAATGTTTAAAGGTCAGAGGCTACTGATAATCTTATTACAATCTTCAATTATTTTTGAATCTATTGGCACTTGTCAAGTACAGAACGAAATGTTCAAGAAAAGTTGAACACAGTTCAGCAATTATCTTACACAGAACAAATTAAGGCAATCATAATACAAAGGGACTATTTGCAGTGATGGATCAATTTGATGTTTCTGACAAAAAAAAACCAAAATGACTGCATCAACTTTTCGGTTTTAGTTTGAGGTGATTGTGCAATGCAAATTAGTAATTTTCTGGCTTTCTTCATTGTGACAGATTGAGCCAATGAAGAACCAGCTGTCAACATTGCAAGCATTGCTGAATTCTTTCTGCTTCTTAAATCTTCAGCAGATTGTTTTACATACAAGATAAAAAAATAGTAATGGAAACACACAGCAGGTAGGCTGTAGGAGAGACACTGAAAATGTAATTAATGCTACAGGTTAAAGACCTTTTGTCAGAACTAGTTAGTTCTGATAGATGGTGGTAAGGGGGAAAGGGGTCAAATTCTTTAGAAAAGGAAGCAAGGAAAAAAGGACAGCACCATTTCATAGTTTGCCTGTTTTGACTCCCAGTTAAGCATTATCTTGGATTTTAAAATTCTCATACTGAGTAATTCATAGTCTTACCTCTGTAACCAGCTCCAATTTTATCACCCTCAAATAATCAGGATTAATGTAAACTGCCAAGATCCAACAGACAGCCAGAAGCATGTTGAGGTAGCCTGAATAATTATATTCTATAGAATCTAGACCAGGAGGAGTTCTGACAAAAATCAATTTCAATAGTGTCTTTTCTGATGAGCGTGTACCTCATGATCCAGTGGCTGCAGGTTGTGCTGAGTTCCCTAATGTCAATATCATTTTGCATCACATTTGAAGAGGGAAGGTATTTTCAGATTTTGTGAAAGGAGGTTGAAGCACTAGAGCGTTCTGGGATTGGAATATAAGTGGTGTGAGGGATCCCCAAAGAGAAAACTCATGGAGAATTTGGATAATTTCAAAGTTCAGGCCGTGGCCTTGAGATCATAATCGAGGCCGGTGGAGAGAAAGTACATTTCTTATCGATGTATATTATGTACAACCTTGAGATTCATCTCCTTACAGGCAGCCACAAGAAAAAGAAACCCAATAGAACCTATTACGAAAAAGACCATCAAACGCCCAATATGCAGGGAAAAAACAACAAATTCATGCAAACAACAAAAGTAAGCAAATAACATTCAGAACTAAAGTTCACCAAAGTGAGTTCGCAGCTGATCCACAGGCTTGTTTGTTGCAGGCCACAGCCTCGGTTCAGTGCAGAGGTGTGTAAACCTCACGAGAAGTGACCTGAACACTGATCTGCCCCTCTCCTCTGGCCCCAACACCCTGACCTTTTCATTTTGGTGTGGAGCTTAGATCCTCAAACAGTGTGTTGTTCCTCGCTCTTGGACCCGGGCTCTACTGCTTTGGTACGCTCTCAGGTCTGGAACCTGCCACCTTGACTTGACCCATACTTAAACTTGCCAATCTGACCTGGTGCTTACATTGGTCAACCGTCAGCTTCTTCCTCACTCATAGGCCCATACCTTGCCAACTTGACAATGCCTCGCCTCAGATCTTCTGCATTGAATCAATTCCAAGCCCGCTCCAAAAATGGCCAGACAATGTCTCATTCCCTGCTCTCTGGACCAGGCCCTGTTGCCTCGATTAGGACCATAGATATTTGACCACAACCATTCTGCATCTTTGAGACTTCAGTTCACACTGCAAATATGCCAGGTCATAGAGGCAGTTCAAAAGCTCAACCACGAGAGGGAAGTTAAGGGCTATTAATTGCATTGGTGGTTTTTGAGAAAAAATGTGTGATAAATAAAGTAATTTGTAGTTTTATTTGCTGCCAGCAAGTCATCACTCTGCTTCACCAGTGCCATCTTAAACCCTCCTTGGTGAGTCAAGTGTAATTAATTAGCAAGGAGCTGTCTATATTCAGTCTACTGTACATAATTGAGCTAAAGAGCCATTGTGCATAATTTAGCAAAATTTGACCATGATATGAAGTTAAGTGAAAAGCAAAGATATTAAAGGTGCTAACGTGTCTTCATAGTTATCAATCTGAATATATTAGGTAATCAGAGGAATTGTAAATTAGGTGGATGGTTCTGAGTTAAATCATCAGCCTTGCTCTTATTGAATAGATAGCAGGTGTTATTTCTTAATTTGTCCATGTCAGGAATTTAAAGTTGACTTTCTTCCTAACTGTGATAAAGAGGCATGAAGCAAAAGCCAGGGGAACAGAACTACCTAAGCTGGTTTGCACTCAGTTATGCCTAGTCTTGTTTCCCGAGGTTGGTGATGTTAAAAAGCTATTGGCTGCTGGTGTTTTATTTCTAAAATTACGCTGGAGATGTGAACATGAGGACGATTAAGAATTCTGCTAAGCAATCCAAGTGTAAGCATGTAGATACAGATCTTTTTCACTTTGTTACTTGTATTTTCTGTGTTTGTTCATAAACAGACTGAAGTGTGTCAATGCCATAGAAATGTCAAATGTCTACAGATCAATCCAGTGCAGTCATAGAAGATACTTGGAAACCCTATTGTTGAGACAAGATAATGTCTCACTGTTGGTTTCAGCTGAGCCAGAGGGTATTGAATTGTTTCATCTGAGGAGAAATTAAATATTTTCTTTGAGTACATTGAAAATTCACAGACTTTTCTAATAGACTTTCTTCATGAAAGCTACTGGCATAATGCGATAGGAATATTTATGTGAGCAAGCTGTTTTCGTTACTGCAGTTAGGAAGAACATGTAAAAAAGATTCATTTCATCTTAAATCTCACATCATATCATCCTTTATTGTTGGGGGCGGTGTGGTGTGGGTGTTCAGGCTGGAGTCTGCAACCCCCCCCCACCCCCCCACCCCCAACCCAGCTCACCCCAGTAATCACTTGGCAGAAGACGAGCTGTATTGTAGTTGTTACGTACTCCGTAACTGGGTTGCCAAACCAGCAGAAATGGACCACTTAGTTGGAGTCTGGATTACTGGAACTAAGAAAGTTTTATTAAAGAAATAAGTAACACAGTACTCTAATCGTAAGGATATAAATGCAACAGGTTAGCAATGATAAAACACACACGTACACAGAACTAGGATAATAGGAATCAATCAAGCTCTATTGCAGTCTAGGGGTAAAATGATCAGTCTCAAGTGACGCAGAGTTCAGTTCAGCTGAGTACAGTTTGCAGCAATCGCTGTTGTGCCGTTGGAGAGAGAGAGAGCGAATGCAAATTTCGATTCAAACAGACCTTTGATGTTCCTCGCAGTTAGCTTTCAGGCAAGCCCTTTTAATGTCTTCTGAGGTCGCCGACTGTGACCCCTCTGTTCCGGATACGATCGTTCTTCCGCGGTGAACCCGGCACCCAGGCAAGGGCGGACACACACACCAGGTTGCCGCTGATCATACCTTTTCACCCTGTGCGTCTATGGTTGGTCCCGCGATCAGACCTCCAAACTTCCACCAACTTGTGGGGGCACACCGCTTTTCCAGGGTCTCGTTATCTCGTGGTGTCTGTCGTGCCTTAGCGAACCTGTTCCTTTTATCCCCCTGCTGGGGTATCGCCTGTCCATCAAACTTCAAACAGTTCAGGTTCAAAGCAACCGGTCTGTCAATACTCGGAACTGTGTCTCTTTTCGTTAATCTCACTCCTCTCTCATCAACATTTTGAATACTTCTCCCTTTGTCTCTCTTATCTCTGTCATCAGCATCAATCTTCTGATAACTTGGTTTCTCGTCACATAGTCGACTGTAGATTTCTGCGGCATTCATGGACCTAGGGTCTCAAGCAGTGGTGTCGCCTACTTACAGTTGCCAGGAGAGAGGCTTCAGAGCCAGTGCATTCCCCTGGGGCGGTGTGTGGTGGCGTCCAGGCTGGAGACAGTGTTGCACCCCCCCCCCCCCCCCCCCCCCCCAGTGTTTGCTTGGCAGGAGATGAGCTGTATTGTGGTCATCTGCAGATCTCTACAGCATTCATGGACTCGGTCTGGACTATTTATTTTTGCGTGGCTGTATTTTACTGATATCTTGCATGTGCTTGTTAACTTGTGTGTGTTATGTGTACTTTGTGCTGTGTGTGACTGTTACTGTGTTTTGCACCTTGCCCTCAGAGTAATGCTGTCTTATTCATGTATAGTTGAATGACAATTAAACAAATAGTATTGTTGCAGTCTTTCTGCATTTACGTTTATTAATTGATAATTAATTTTATTAATTAATATAAACGACGAGGCAGCATACAGCAAGGAGGTGCAGCGGCTAACAGAATGGTGCAGAACCAGCAACCTGTCTCTGAATGTGAAGAAAGCAAAAGAGATGGTTGTTGACTTCAGGAGAGCACGGAGCAACCACTCTCCGCTAAACATTGACGGCTCCTCCGTTGAGATCGTTAAGAGCACCAAATTTCTTGGTGTTCATCTGGCGGAGTAGCTCACCTGGTCCCTCAACACCAGCTCCATAGCCAAGAAGGCCCAGCAGCGTCTCTACTTTCAGTGAAGGCTGAGAAAAGTCCATCTCCCATACCCCATCCTCACCACATTCTACAGAGGATGTACTGAGAACATCCTGAGCAGCTGCATCACTGCCTGGTTCAGGAATTGCACCGTCTCGGATCGCAAGACCCTGCAGCGGATAGTGAGGTCAGCTGAGAAGATCATCGGGGTCTCTCTTCCTGCTATTCCAGACATTTACACCACACGCTGCACCCACAAAGCTAACGGTATTGTGAAGGACCCCACGCACCCCTCATACAAACTTTTCGCCCTCCTGCCATCTGGCAAAAGGTAATGAAGCATTCTGGCTCTCATGACCAGACTGTGCAACAGTTTCTTCCCCCAAGCCATCAGACTCCTCAATACTCAGAGTCTAGACTGACATCTACATTATTTATAATTGTTACTATTCCCAACTAATATTCCTCCAATTTTAACCTTTCTTACCTCCCTCGTATAATTAATAATATATTTATGCATTCATCCACCTTCAAAAATCCAACAAGTCCATTCTTTGACCCAATCTTCATCTTCAATCTATTTCGCTCCCCTGGATTTGTTCTTGTATCTGGTGAATATTCAGAGAATCTCGCACAAACTGCTCCGCTTTCTGGTAGTCATCAAAAAATCTTTTTTCTCCACCAGGCAAAAAAATCTTCAAGGTTGCAGGATAACGCAATATAAATTGATAACCGTGATCCCATAGGGTTTTTTCCACTGGATTAAATTTCTTCCTTCTCTTCAAAAGTTCATAACTTATATCAAGGTAGAAAAAAACTTTGTTCCTTTGAATCATCAATGGCCCTTTTCTATCCTTGGCAACTTGAGCAGCTGCCTGTGGAATCCTTTTCTTGTCTTGAAACCTTAAGAATTTTATTAAAATTGATCGTGGATATTGGTCATCTTTTGGTTTTGGTCTTAGAGCTCTATGTGCCCGCTCAATTTCAATTGGTCGAACCTCCTCTTCCATTTGCAAAACTTCCGGGATCCATCTTTGGAAAAATTCTATTGGTTTTTCTCCCTCCATACCTTCTTTAAGACCAACAATTTCAATATTATTACGTCTACTGAAATTTTCCAACATGTCCACTTTCTCCAAGAGTTGATTTCTTTCCGAGTTCCAGGCAAGCAGATCATTTTCTGTTTTTTCCACTCTATCATTCATATGCCCCATTGCTCTTTCCATCTTCTGAAGCTTCTTATCCATTTTATCCTGTCTTTCCATAGCTTTATTATAGCACATCTTCATATCTCTAAACTCTTCTCTTACTTTTCTTAGTTCAGCCGTTAATTGCAATATAGCCTCTCTTATGTTTCCATCATCTCCTTTACTTCCAATTGCTTCCAATTCTTCCTCCTCTTCTTCATCTGTGTTCTCTGCGGAATCCAATTCTGACTCTGAGTCATTTTCAATTGCAGTGGCTGTCGGTTCTTGTAGTTTGAGTTGTGTCGATTTGCGCATGCGCATTTCCGGCATCTTCTTCGGAGAAACCGCTACCGCCGCCATTGCTCCCTGTTCTACCGAAGGAGATCCAACCTGAGTCCGAGGCTCCATCGTTGCAGTAGGCCCTTTTTTCTTCCCATCTCGCGGCTGCTTCGCAACAGCAGACTTCTTTTGTTGCGGTTTAGGAGGCATATCGTAAAGTAGTCTTGCAAAGTTTATAAATAGTTTTCGGAAAGTATTTATTAACTTTGTTTTGTTTAAACGGTACTTAGCTGATTTTTTACGGGACAACTGGATTTACATGTCTCAATCCCACGTCATCACATGACGCCCCCCTACATTATTTATAATTATATTGTAATTTGTCCTCTACTGTGCCTATTGTCTTGCTTATTAATTATTGTACTGCCCTGCACTGTTTTGTGCACTTTATGCAATGCTGTGCAGCTCTGTAGTCTAGTGCAGTTTTTACATAGTCTAGTGTAGCCTTGTGCTGTCTCACATAGTCTAGTGTAGTTTTGTGTTGTTTCATGTAACACCATGGTCCTGGAGGAACGTTGTTTCATTTTTACTGTGTACTGTACCAGCAGCTATGGTCGAAATGACAATAAACTTAATTTGACTTGACTTGATTCCTGAATTTCTGGTAATTATGTTAGTTTGTATTCATGTGTATGGAATTAAAGTGCTGTAGGCTACAAATGAAACTTAAGCTAAATTATAAGGCTTTTTCTTTGATGCTTGTGCTGAATTTCTTTCTCATAGTATGCCCTTCTTAAACACATTTGCTTTATTGTCTCTCCATATCATTTTAGAAAAAAAAACCTAACACCATTCCCCAATCCTTGTACTTGTGGTCTATAGTAATTTTTACTGTTAACAATTGCAAATCACTGTGCCAGAGTACTTCACAGTGAGCAACTTGAAATGTCATCACAATACAAATTATAAATGTTCATCTGAATATCCAGCTGGATCAGAATTAAGAAAAACTAAGATAACCTCTCTGTATAAGATGGAGTATGCTGTCTGGTAGTGTAGTCGAGTCGGCACTGGACTTTGAAGCAAAAGGTCCTGAGTTCGAGTCTGGCTGGTGCCTTGCACGCTTTCCATCCGTGCTGGCTTGAGTGTTGAGCCAGCAACCCGGCCTCATTGAAGAAAGAGTCAAATGCTATGGAAAAGGCAAAACTGCTGCTCAATGTGCCACAAGGCATGAAAAGGAACAGCATAAGACGGAGTGTTAGCAATAAAAATGCAAGGTGTTAAAATTGTGGTCATTATGGCTTTTGAATTTCCAAATTTTTTCACAAGGATTGTCCACCCTGAGCCATGTGATAATTGGGTAGTTTATTACAGGAATAGTGCTGTCTGTATAAGTGTATGTAGCCTCCTGGTAAGCCTCAGGCTCGCTCAGCTCGCTTTCGTCTAGGGGGAACAGCCTTTGGCCCCCCCAAACTGGGTAATGGAGTTTGTGTGGATGCTGTGTGATGTACCCCACCCCGCCAAATAACAGACAATGCACCATATGCGATTAAATGATTTCACTTTACAGATCTTACTGGAACTATGTAATTAATAGAGATAAAAGATAAAAGGAAAGTAAAAGATGCCTAACTTATCAAAGTTCAACCACTTTGTGCACAACAGTTGGAGCTCAATTAATGAAGTCTTCTTTCCACCATTTGATCCCCTCTGACCTCCTCGACCTGCCGCCTGGGACCACCCTCGGTGGTCGACCAGACGCTCCACACGAGTCTGTCTTTGTCTCCTCTCCTTTCCGAACACTTTGGGCTTCGGTCTCCCGCTTGGGGTCCGTCCCGCCGCCCAGGCTCACAGCATAGCGTCCCCTCTCCCTGTCCCCATTGCCTTCTCTCCAAAGCTCGCGAAACAATAGCTTACAGACACACAAGAAAGAATGAGATCTATCCCAGTTGGTTAGCAAATGAATACAATGCTCTTATCAGTAATATAACAAGTTGCGAGAGAGAAGCACTTTCTTAGCAGTTAACATAACAAAGAAGCCATTTTATTCTAACATGACAAAGAAGTCATTTTCATTAGCTTTAGCTGTAACATAAAAGAAGAAACCCCCTTACACTCTCCCCCCACCAAATTTAGTCATGTCCTCATGACCTCTAAATAATTCGCCAACGACTCGTGCAGACACAAAAACCCAATCCAGGTACAAACAGTCACATTGCTCCCCAAACAGTAGACCTTACCCCCTGGTCCACGGGCACTACATAGGCCAACCTATCTGGGAGTTTTCTTGTCCTCCGAGACCTCCGTACCCACTCACCTAAACCCTTCAGGCTCGGACACTACTGGGGATACCTTGGGTCTGCTTGCTAAATCCTCTCTCAATCTCTCACTCATGCCCCCACTGCAACTCGGAGCCCCCTGTTCCGTGTCCAGGGCCTCGCTCCTTTTCCTTCAGGGTCCTGCTGTATCCCAGGCTGTACCACAATCGGCTCTCGTTTAAATTCGGTACTGGCCCAAAGCTACTACACATGTCCTCACAAGCAGCTCAAAACACTGGGTGCACAGACAATGCCCCCATGAACTCCGGTTTCACTGACCAGTAATCGTCTTCTGGATAATTGCTGGCACTGGTACCCCAACTCTCCAGTGCCCTTAATGTTGTCAAGGGTAAATGCTTCAGAAACCGAGCACTACCATTCATCTAACAACTGAGAGATCTGCTCCGCCCACGTCTCGTACGCCTCTGCCACTTTAGGGGTGGACATTAGCCCAAACACCAGGCGGAGCCTACTATAGCTGGAACATTTATTCGCAGACACTGCCTCCGAATCAGACCACTCTTCCCTCTCTCTCCTAATAGTATGGACAGCCCATGGCCCCACCTCACCTGGGGCACGAATAGACACTGGCAGTCCCACCACCAACTCGTCAGTGCTAGTCTGGACTCGAACAAATACCTCCGGGGTACCAACGACCACCCCACCCAACATGCATGCAGTAATAACCAGCAATCCCACAGAGACACACATTACTAACTGCAATCACATGGAGACACAGCAATACTGATTTAAACAGGGCAATCACACAGCACCCAACTGAATCAAATCCCGGACGAGGCCCCAAATGTAGCCCTGATGGTATGAATAAAATCAGAGATTTGTTCTATTGCCATTGTGGTTGATATATTGTAACCATCCGAACAACAAGCCGCTTAATTTTATACAAATGAAAAATTACCAAAGATAAATTAGACACACAGTTTTAACAGTTCTTTTGATTGTTAAGTGTACTTGGTGGCTATCAGAAAATGTAATACAATTTATCTTTTGTATGAAATGTATTACTTCTGTTATGTCTTATCACCAAGCTGCCCTTGAAAATATGAATTATTATTGAGTGCTCTTGACATCTTTCAGAACCATTTTTCATTTATTTTAGGGAACTCTGTGTTTATTCAATACATTGGAAATGTTATTTGTCATCGTTTAAATTAAACTACCAAGGTACAATTTGAAATCAAGAATGTTTTTTTTTAATATTCACAAATGTTATCTAGCTCCTATCATCAAGCTAGCTACACACACACACACACACACACACACACACACACACACACACACACACACACACACACACACACACACAGTGCTGGAGGTGTCGGCCCGATACGTCGACTGTTTACTCTTTTCCATAGATGGTCTCTGGCCTGCTCTTCCGCCAACATTTTGTGTGTGTTGCTTTGCATTTACAACATCTGCAAATTTTCTCGTGTTTGTGATATATTAACTTAGCTGCTGAATGTTATACTATGCCGTGAGATGTTCCACATAAAATTCCCACCATTTATTTGAAGAATTTATCTGTTCTTCCTTATATTTAGATGTTAGACCAATTAGCTGATAGTTACCAGCATTCTGCATCTTTCTTTTTAAATAGGGATTCAAACTGAAGTTTTCCGAACAGTGGGGTGTTCCCTGTTTTGGAGGAGCTTTAGTTATAGGGAGAGATTGGTTAGACTAAATTTGTTTCCCCTGGAGTTAGAGACCTTATGAAGATAGCTTTGCAGAGACAGGGCACAACTCATCAATACATACGATTTTGCTGATGCTGGAAATCCGGAGCAAGCAATGCAAAATATTGCGGGAACTCAACAGGTTGGACAGCATCTGTTGAGAATTATAAACAGTCGGTGTTCCTCTCCATAGATGCTGCCTGACTTGCTGAGTTCCCCAGCATTTTGTGTTTACAACTCATGAATGGCTTCTCTTTCATTTGTGTACTTGGCTAATATGTCCAATCACAAACACAACAAAGTCAGCAGACGCCGGAAATCCAAAGCAGCACACACAAAACACTGGAGAAGCTCAGCAGATAAGGCAGCATCTATGGAAAAGAATGAACAGTTGACATTTCGAGCCAAGACCCTTCTTCAGGACTGAGAAGGAAGGGGGAAGATGCCAGGATAAAAAGGTGGGGGAGGGAACAGAGGCTAACTGGAAGGTGATGGGACGGGGGGGGGGGGGCGGTCCTTTTTCCTCCAGCCCTTGATCTTTTACCAACCACCTGGCTTCACCTATCATCTTCCAGTTAGCCTCTTTCACCTCCCCCCACCATTTTATTCTGGCATCTTCCCCCTTCCTTCTCAGTCTTGAAGAAGGGTTTTGGCCCAAAACATTGACTGTTTATTCTTTTTCACAGATGCTGCCTGACCTGAGTTCCTACAGTGTTTTGTGTGTGTTACACAACATAAGAACATAAGAAATAGGAGCAGGGGTAGGCCATCCGGCCCATTGAGCCTGCCCCACCACTCAGTAAGATCATGGCTGATCTGTCCGTAAACTCAGCTCCATCTATCTGACTTTTCCCCATAACCCTTAATTCTCCTACTATGTAAAAACCTATCTTACTGTTTCTTAAATATATTTGTAAGGAAGCCTCAACTGGTTCCCTGGGCAGAGAGTTCCACAGATTCACCACTGTCTGCAACATACAGTTGCTCCTCATCTGTGTCCTACATCTTCTGCCCTAGATCTTGAGGTAATGTTCCCTAGTTCTAGTCTCACCTACCAATGGAAACAACTTTCCTACTTCTATCTTATCTATCCCTTTCAAAATTTTGTATGCTTCTATAAGATCCCCTCTCATTCTTCTGTATTCCAGAGAGTATAGTCCCAGGCGACTCAATCTCTCCTCATAGGTTAACCCCTTCATCTCTGGAATCAACTTGGTGATCTTCCTCTGCACTGCCTCCAAAGCCAGTATATCCTTCCTCAAGTATGGAGACCAGAACTACACACAGTACTCCAGGTGCAGCCTCCCCAGTACCCTGTATAGTTGCCTGAATTCAATCCCTGTAGCAATGAAGACCAACATTCCATTTGCCTTCTTAGTAACCTGTTGCACCTGCAAGCCAACTTTTTGCGATTCATGAACAAGCACTCCCAAGTCCCTCTGCACAACAACATACTGCAATCTTTCACCATTTAAATAATAATCTGCTCTTCTATTATTCCTTCCAAAGTGAATGATCTCACATTTACCAACATTGTATTCCATCTGCCAGACCTTGGTCCACTCACTTAACCTGTCTGTATTCCTCCGCAGACTCTCTACATCCTCTGTATAATTTGCTTTTCCACTCAGTTTAGTGTCATTAGCAAATTTTGCTACGCTACACTCAGTCCCCTTTTCCAAATCATCAATGTAAATGGTAAACAGTTGCAGGCCCAGCACCGACCCCTGCAGCACCCCACTCACCACTGACTGCCAACCGGAGAAACACCCATTTATACCAACTCTCTGCCTTCTATTGGTTAACCAATCCACTATCCATGCCAATACACTTCCTCCGACTCCATGCGTTAACATGTGCAATGGTTGAATTGAAGCAATGCATTTCTCAAATAGTGGAGATAGGCAGGCTAGGTTTTCTGTATAGTGGCGTGTTTGTTTATTTATTTAGCGAAACAGTGCCCTTTGAGCTGCACCCCCCAGCATCCCCTGACAACGCTGATTTAACCCTAACCTAATCACAGGACAATTTACAATGACCAATTAACCAACCTGATACTGTGGGAGGAAATTTGAGGACCCGGAGAAAGCTTATGCTTTCCATGGGGAGGACGTACAGAGAACGTCGGGATTGAACTCTGAACTCTGACACCCTGAGCTGAAATAACATCGCACTAACTGCGATGCTACAGTGGCGCCCATGTTGAAGTTGTGCTAAGGGCAAGCTCCATTCCTTTCAGTAGTAGGAGGGAGTAGGTAGCTGGCTGGGTTTACAGTCAATGTGGGGTGGTTATTTGAAGCTTTCTACTTTTTCTTGGCAGTATAGAAATTTCCTTCCATTATCCCGAAGTGTTTTGACAATATAAGAAGAAACTTTTCATTTAGAAAAGAATCTGAAACTGAGGGAGATAGCTGCAAGTCCACAAAAATGGAATGGAGAGAGATATCATTTCAGGTTGCTGTTCCGGTCTGGAGAGTACTACACGGTAGTATAGCAGTTAGCGTAACACTATTTCAGCACCAGCGACCTGGGGTCAATTCCTGCTGCTATCTGTAAGGAGTTTCCCTGTTCTCTCCGTGACTGTGTGGATTTCCTGTGGGTGCTCGCACATTCCAAAGCTCTATGGGTTAAGAGGTTAATTGGTCACATGCCGGAAGGGGCTGTTACTGTGGTGTATCTCTAAATATCTTAAAAAATGGTGGGGACAGCCTATCCAATTATAAATTGCAGGAGGATTGTGGACAAATATAAAAATTGCTTGGGGTGCAGTGGGGGGGAAGGCAGTGGGACCAAAGAGCTAACATGAACATGTTGAACTGATTGCATACTTAAGCTCTTGTGGTTGCTGTTCTCTTTTCCTTGTTAGTATTCTATTTTATTGTACTTCCTAACAATCAGAAATGTCAGATATTTAATTACTAGTTTTTAATTAAAATAAAGGGTTGTAAAAAATGGTGTAATTAACATGACTTGCTTCATGGAATGTTGTGCCAAAGGATGCTGTTGAATAGTCTAAACTTACAATCAGATTAAAAAAAAGATTTGTGATCTGTTGGAGTTAACAGAAATCTTGCTGCTTTTTGTGTGAAACCCCTTGCAACTCCCAATAAGAATATTATATTAAACTAATAACTGCTTGCATATATTTGAAAGCAAATTGGCATTTGATTTGATGGTTTTTTTCTTTTCCTCAAGGGCCGCCTGGCCTTTCTTCTTCCTTTCCTGCTGAGGCTAAATGCAATGCTGAATTTATGCAGGGCACAACATCCAGTAATCAATCAGCTCTGGTCAGTCAGGAGTGCCGTCACGCTACTTTGCAGCAACTTCTTGCAGAAGAGTTTAATAATGATGCATAGATGCTTAAGACAACATACAAATGTAACATTTTGGGCTCAAGTGTGTAGAATAGTAATTTAACGAGTGTACATGGAAATTCATTGGGCTGGTGGTTCTACATTTTGTTAAGTTTCTGAAGAGCCTCTGGACAGTGCAAGGAGATGTACAAAAGTTATACCAGGAATATGTGTTTGGTGCTGGTCACCTCGTTATGGGAAGGATCTGAAAGCTTCAGAGCGATGCAGAGGATACTTACCAGGAGATTTTCATGGATTAGAGAACATGTCTTGTAAGGAGAGGTTCAGCCAGCTATCGTAGAGCAAAGAAGGACGAGAAGTGACTTGATAGAGGTGTACCAATTGATAAACGGCATAGATTGAGTGGACAGCTAGAGACTTTTGCCCAGGGTGGAAATGGTTAATATGAGAGGGCATAATCATAAGGTGATTGGAGGAAAGTATAGGAGAAATGTTAGAACTAAGTTTTTCCCAGAGAGTGTGGATTTGTGGAATGCTCTGCCTGGGACATCAGGCACATATAAGAAGCTCTTGGACAGGCACATGAGTGGTAAAGGTAAAGGAGGGTTATGTAGGAGGAAAGGGTTAGATTGATCTTATAGTAGGTTAAAAAGTCTGTACCATGCTATGTTCAAATAAAAACTCAAAATTTTAGCCCACTTTGGTGCATGAAGGCTGATTTATAGGCCAAATGTTCTAATACATAAAAAATTGGAGGTTGCAACCTACAGGTTTTCTGTGGTATTTCAGAAGTCTTGAATACACAGTTTAATAAAAGGAATGATGCACAGTGCAAACAAAATTCTTTTATAAAGAATTTTCAGGAGCAGCATCTGTTTCTAGGTTTCGGCCTGAAATGTCAGCTCTATTCCTTTCCATAGCTGCTGCTTGAACTGCTGAGTTTCTCCAGCACTTGGTATGTGTTACTCCGGATTTCCAAAGTCTCTTGGTTACAGAATCCTGATTGAGTCTTTGAGAAGAACTGATTGGCCACTGTGGAAGACTTTTTTCCTTGGTTGACCACAAGGAGATTTATCCGTATTTACCATAATTAATTAAGATTGTTTTTCTGTGGTTAGTCTTAACAGTGGTATTTTCAAGCTCTGGATGCTTTCTAAGGGGTAGAGTCAAGGTCACTTAAGGCAAAATTAGTCTTTGATGAGATATTTGAAGTGTTTCTTCCAGTGGACACTTGTAGCTTAAGCTGTGCTCCATTCTTAACTGAGCAGATTGGATACTTGCGTGTTTGAGTGATCGACGTTCTTGATGGTGCTGAAGAATCCTTACGAAGTGGTAAAAGCTTGTGCAGACCAGAGGGTTGGGTGGGGAGTTTTTTTATGAAACAGCAGCAGGAGACTGAACAGCTAATTAGGAAGGAGAAATTGATTGTTATAGTAATATCAAAACAAACAACAAGAGGTTCTTTGGATCAATAAAAAGGAAGTGGGTAGTTAAATCTGGGAACCCTGGTGAGTGAACTGATAGATTAACAACAGGAAAGGAAATAACAATTTTAATCAATATTTGGCATCAGTCTTATGTTGGAGGATACTACGCATGTTGAAAGGGTGATATATGGTTTAGTTTTGAATGGTGTGGAAGAACTTGTACCATTCTCTATTACAAGAGGCAATAAAAGTATAGCAGTCAAATCCCCAGGACCTGTTGACCTGCACCTGACCATTTTATGGGAAATAGCTGCAGAGATGGTGGCAGTAGTTCAAGTCTTTCAAAGCTAAATCCTGGGAGGAAAACTCCAAGATTGATATGATTCTCTTGTTCAAAAGGGGAGGGAAATTAAAAGCAGGAAACTAGAGCCCAGTTGGCTAAAATGTCTGCTTTTGGGTAGTTGCTGAAATTTATAATCAATGAACTAATCATTAAGAAAAGCTTGTTTGTAATTAGACTAAATCACCATGGTTTTATGGAAGAGAAATTTGACAAATTTGAAATTTCTTCAGGAATATAACTAACTATAAAAGAAGGGAACCTATAGATCTGGTGTATTTTGATTTCCAGAGACTTGATAAGATGCCATATAAAAGACTGGAGCATAGGATAAGTGCTCACAGTACTGGTGGAAGTGCATTAACATGAATTATCCTGTAGAAGACATTTTCTGGAATGCCCTTTTCTGATAGAGATACTGTAACTATTGTCACAGCCGTTAGCTGTGGTGGATTTAAGGGGAAAGTAGATGATATCAGCATCAGGATTACCATCTCTTGACATGTCGTGAAATTTGTTGTTTGTGGCACCAGTACAATGCTATACATGAAAAAAAATAAAAGTTACAATAATAAGTATATAAAAAAATAAATTAGCAGTGCAAAAAGACAACAAAATAGTGAGACAGTGTTCAAGGGTTCATGAACTGTTCAAAAATCTGATGGCAGAGGGGGAGAACTTGTATGTATGTGTGTCTTCAGGCTCCTGTACCTCCTGATTGATGGTAGTAAAGAGAAGAGAGCATATCATGGTTGGTGAGAGTCCTTAATGATGATTGCCACCTTAGTGAAGATGTCCTTGATAGTGGGGGTGCTATTGTCCATAATGGGGTTTACAACTCTCTGCAGTTTGTTTTTGATCCTGTGCTTTAATGCCTTCATACCAGGCAGTGATGCAATCAGTCAGAATGCTACCCTCAGTACATCATTAGAAATTTGCTAGGGTCTTTGGTGACATACCAAACCTCATGAAGTATAGCCGTTCGCTCTATTTGTCATCTCCTCAATTATTTGATTTCTATGTTAATGATTTGAAGGATGGGACAGAGTTTAACATATCTAAAGTTTGCAAATAACATAAAAATAAGTGGCCAAGCATGCTGCAGTGAGAATGTTTGAACTTTGCAACTTGAGATAGCTGGATGAGTGGATAAGTAAAAACTCATTAAATGGACTGTAATGAAAGAAAGTGCATTTGGAAGAATCAAAAGGCAGGCATTTAGCTTAATGGAGACACTATAAGTACCAAATAGCTGTGTTATTTAACTGGCTGCTGAGTTCACTGATAGCTTTAACCTCTTGCCTTGGCAGTCTGAGGTACCCACCTGCTTCATCCAGGCTTCAGTTATATTGGTACACAAGAAGAATGTGGTAACCTGCATCAATGAATAGCGCATTAGCACAGTAGCACCATACAGTGGCATGCAAAAGTTTGGGCACCCCGGTCAAAATTTCTGTTACTGTCAATAGCTAAGCGAATAAAAAATGACCTTATTTTCCAAAGGGCATTAAGTTAAAGATGACACATTTCTTTAACATTTTAAGCAAGATTACTTTTTAATTTCCATCTTTTACAGTTTCAAAATAACAAAAAGGAAAAGGGCCCGAAGCAAAAGCTTGGGCACCCTGCATGGTCAGTACTTAGTAACACCCCCTTTGGCAAGTATCACAGCTTGTAAACGCTTTCTGTAGCCAGCTAAGAGTCTTTCAATTCTTGTTTGGGGATTTTCGCCCATTCTTCCTTGCAAAAGGCTTCTAGTTCTGTGAGATTCTTGGGCTGTCTTGCATGCACTGCTCTTTTGAGGTCTATCCACAAATTCTCGATGATGTTTAGGTCGGGGGACTGTGAGGGCCATGGCAAAACCTTCAGCTTGTGCCTCTTGAGGTAGTCCATTGTGGATTTTGAGGTGTGTTTAGGATCATTATCCTGTTATAGAAGCCATCCTCTTTTCATCCTCAGCTTTTTTACAGATGGTGTGATGTCTGCTTCCAGAATTTGCTGGTATTTAATTGAATTCATTCTTCCCTCTACCAGTAAATATTCCCTGTGCCACCAGGCTGCAACACAAGCCCAAAGCATGATTGATCCAGCCCCATGCTTAACAGTTGGAGAGGGGTTCTTTTCATGAAATTCTGCACCCTTTTTTCTCCAAACATACCTTTGCTCATTGTGGCCAAAAAGTTCCATTTTAACTTCATCATTCCAGAGGACTTGTTTCCGAAATGCATCAGGCTTGTTTAGATGTTCCTTTGCAAACTTGTGACACTGAATTTTGTGGTGAGGACGCAGGAAAAGTTTTCTTCTGATGAGTCTTCCATGAAGGTCATATTTGTGCAGGTGCCGCTGCACAGTAGAACAGTGTACCACCACTCCAGAGTCTGCTAAATCTTCCTGAAGGTCTTTTGTAGTCAAACCGGGGTTTTGATTTGCCTTTCTAGCAATCCTATGAGCAGTTCTCTCGGAAAGTTTTCTTGGTCTTCCAGACCTCAACTTGACCTCCACCATTCCTGTTAACTGCCATTTCTTAATTACATTACGAACTGAGGAAACGGCTACCTGAAAGCACTTTGCTGTCTTATAGCCTTCTCCTGATTTGTGGGCATCATTTAATTTTCAGAGTGCTAGGCAGCTGCTTAGAGGAGCACTTAGCATCCAAAAGCCTATTGATCGTAGCTTTGAAAATTCTCAATAATTGATTATCCATTTCCTCTGGTAGAGAATTTCTGAAATTTATGATCTTAAAATAATCTCTTTTCATCTTAGACTAAAGTGGCCAATTCTATTTGTTTATTCATATTTCTGCTGTCAGACTTTCAGCCAGTTTTCTATCCACGTTGGAATGCTACCCAACTCTGTGTGCTCATATGAAATAGTTTCATGTGTATTCTTAGTCAAGATTCCAGATTGCTTAATGTCATTTCCAGGACACAAGTGTAATGGAGAATGAAATAATTGTTACGCTGGATCAAATGCAGCACAAAAAAAAGACAAACAACACAATAGTCCTTCCATTGATGCAACATAGCCTCTCTGATAGGAGTGGGACGTCCCAATCCCATGAGGACTGGTGGGATCCTTCATGATGTTACTGGCCCTTTTCTGGCACCTTTCTGTAAATTTGTCCTTGATAGCGGGTAGGGTGGTGCCGGGAACGTGTTGAGCAGTTTTGACTACCTGTTGTGAACTGCAGTGCACTTCCTGAACCATGCTTGTTAGTACACTCGCTGCTACGCAACTGTAGAATGACATGAGTATAGATGTGCGTAGTCCAGCTCACTTCAACATTCTCAGAAAGTAGAAACGTGTGTGAGCATTCCTGATTGTATAGAATGTGTTCTGGGACCATGAGAGTTTGAAACTGCTCACAGTTTCCACAGCTGTGCTGCTGATGTAAAGAAGGATGTGAGTGGTGTGAGTTCTTTTGAAGTCAAAGGCCTTTTGATATTTTGATATATTAACACCAGATAAACACATTTGATTATTGCTTTCATATACCCAATGTTGCAATCTTAATTAGATTCATCCTTTAATAAAACCCAGTTGACTCTGCTTAATTACATTCTGATTTTCTCTGCACTTTTAACCATGTGCTTCATAATGGACTTCAACATTTTACCAGCAGCTACCACCAGGCTAAGTAATCTCTGGTTCCTTGTTTTCTCTCTTCATCTCTTTTTTTTTGAACAAGTAGTCTTTACTTTTAGTTCTTAATTTCTGAAGTACATTTTGTTTAGTCATATTGGCTATTTTAAGGTTCTCTCTGTTATTGGGGCCACTATTTCTATTACATTTCTGCAATATCTAGTGTGCTGTGGACTCTTTAATCTTATTAAAAATAAGTGAAATCCTTCCTATAGAGAAAAATAAAAACTTGAAAGCATATATAGTGCAATTATTATTATAGATTTTATATCGAAGTATTTTCTAGATCTTTAGTGGGTGCTAAATTCAGGCATAGGCTGCAATTATTTAGTTATTTAAAAGTGTGGTTTTAAAAAGGCAGGAATTGTATGCATAGGTTTTATCATTCAAATAAGGAATAGACAGGGTGAGTAAAGTTTTTGTAGTTATGCCACCAGAAATATGATGTACCCATCAGGAAAGATTACATAGATTGCATTTTTCTGTTGGAGAAGTGGTGACCCTTATCTAAGCTTTCAGAAGTAAGAAAAACTTTCATAACTTATGAATATTTTCACTTGATTTCCAATCAAACTGGGAATTCCAAATAAAACAATGGCTTAGTAAATGTTGTGGATGTTGAACTTACTATTGCTGAGAGTTTTTGATTAAATTATGAAGATATATTTAAGGGGGAAACAGAGAAACATGAGATGGATTGGATGAGAATGTTAGGCTAGTGGAGGAAGTATGGACAGAAGCTCAAGTAGTGCACATGTTTTTTTGTGAATAAGGTTAGGAAATTAGCCTGCTGAAGGCAGTCCTGAGGTTATCTGAGCACCAGTCTATTTTGTGTCACTCGGTGTTTTTATGTGCGACCTTAATAAATACGTTTTGATATTTTGATGTATTGATACCTGATAAACACATTTAAATATTGTTGTAATGTTGCATCTTCACATATTGATTGGATTCATCCTTTAATTAAAACCTGATCAGATTGAGTTTAATTATTGAAGAAACTTGCTTTCTGTCTCTCTGGTTGAGGATGGCTTGTTTTCAGTCCAGTTACATGTGTCTTGAGGTTCCTGAAGAGTGGCTTGAAGGAAATGCAGATTCTGCAGATTTTTCCACATTCGCATATGAGATCCCGTCACATACTCAGACCTCTACAGAATGCTTCTGCGCCATTTCGAGAGGTCATGGGTCAGCAATTGTCATGAATCTGTAAGGATATCGTATTCCCTCAAGGAGACCTTGAGGGCATTCTTAAAATGTTTTCAGTCCCCTTGGAAGTTGTCTGCAGTGACAGAGTTCAGAAGTAGAGTGCTTATTTCTGGACTCTGGTGTGAGGCAAGAGGGCAGTGTAGTCTGCCCACTGGAGCTGGTTATGTTGAGAGCCCTGATGCTTGGGATCCTGGCCAGGGAGATGATATTACTATTGTTTTGCCTATCCTGTTTTTGATATGGAGGAATTTGTAGAGTTTTCTTTGATACTTCTCCAGTGGTTTGAGTTTTCTCCTGTAGATTGTCCAGTTTCCAAAGCGTAGAGGAAGGCAGGTACACCATGTAGACCATCATCGTTGTTCAGTCTTGGCCTTGGAATACTGTTTTCCTCAATGGGCCAAAGGCTACATTAGAGATGCCTTGAATTTTGTAATCCATATCTACCTTGGCTGTGTGATGTTCTCTGCATACAAATAACTGAAAAAAGAACATAAGAAAATGGGAACAAGATCATGGCACTTGGCCCCTCGAGCCTGCTCCACCATCTTTATGATCATGACTGATAACGACTTGGGCCTCATCTCCTCTCCTGTGCCATTTGCCCTTAACCCTTAATAAACTGTAAATTCAAAAATGTATTTCCTTTCTTAGTGATGAAACCACTGTCATAGGCTGAATCAAAGGGGGTGATGAATCAGCATATAGGAGGGAGACTGAAATTCTGGCTGAGTGGTGTCATAACAACAGCTGCTCACTCAATGTCAGCAAGATCAAGGAACTGATTATAGACTTCAGGAGAAGGGAGCTAGTAGTTCGTGAGCCAGTCTTCATCAGAGGTGGAGAGGATCAGCAACCTTAAATTCCTAGATGTTGTTATTTCAGAGTACCTGTCCTGGGCCCAGCACATATGTGCAATTATGAAGAAAGCACGACAGCACCTCTACTTCCTTAGGAGTTTGCAGAGATTCAGTATGACATCTAAAACTTCGACAAACTTCTATAGATGAGTAGTAGGGAGTGTATTGACTGGCTGCATCACAGCCTGTTATGGAAACACCAATGCCTTTGAACAACAAACTTTACAAAAATTTTTAAAAAAGTCCATCGTGGGTAAAACTCTGAATCATTGAGCACATCTACATGAAACGTTGTTACAGGAAAGCAGCATCCATCATCAGAGACCCCCACCATCAAGGCCATGCTCTATTCTTGCTGCTGCCATCAGGAAGAAGGTACACGAGCCTTAGGACTCGCACCACCAGGCTTAGGAAAGGTTACTACCCTTCAACTATCGGGCTCTTGAACAAAGGGGATAACATCGCCCAGCTTCACTTGCCCCATCATTGAAATGTTCCCACAATAAATAGGTTCACTTTCAAGGACTCATCATCTCATGTTATCGATAGTTATTGCTTATTTATTTAAATTATTGTTTCTTCATTTTGCATTTGCACAGTTTGTTGTCTTCTGTACTCTGGCTGAAAGCCCTAGTTTGGCAGTCGTTCATTGATTTTGTTATAATTACTATCCGATAGATTTATTGAGTATGCCCACAAGAAAATGAATCTCATGGTTGTAAATGGTGACATATATGTACTTTGATAATAAAATTTACTTCGTACTGCATAAATACCCACAACGATGATTTGATCCTGAACAACTCTGCAGGGTAGGGGATTTCAGAGATTCATCACCTTCTGTGATGCAGTTTCCCCTTCAGCTGGTGGATCAACTCTGCTGCAGCAGGAATATTGTAGGAAGTGATGTGCAGAGTTATAATGTGGAAAATGAAAAAGAGTATTGGTACCTTGCTTTACCTCAGTCTACATTAGGATTGCGCCTTGGTTAGGATCATGCTTTGTATATTGTCGTATAAGGATGAGAATGGAGAGGAGGGCCAAGTACATGGTAAATGTTAGAGTAATGCTGATAGATTTATGAGGGAAGCCAAATCTGGAAAATCTCTTCATAATTTCTTTCATTCAACAGTCAAAAGCTTCTAAAACCAGTCACAGTGGTTGTTGATGTCTGTGTTTTTATGAATTTGTCAAATGGTGAAGACTATGTCCAATGTGTCTGTTGATGAATGCAGTCTGGATGAAGATAGTAAGTGAGAAAACACAAGAAATCTAGCAAGATGCCAATGATTGCACCATCTTAGAGAATCATTCTCCTGTCCTTCGCACACCCCTCCCAGTCTGTAACCACTCCATATCCTCTTCCTGAAGATGTCTTGGGTACATCAGGGATTTCATATGCTCCATAAACCTTGTTACTCAGGGATTTCATATGCTCCATACACCCTGTTACTTTTCAACTAATGTTGAAGATAAGAGTCTTTGTTGAGGGGGTCTTTGAAGGACTCCTTCCAGCAGCTGCTTGAAAGATCTTTCATGTTCTTGACCTTGCAGAGTGGCACTTATGATGTTTGATAATCGTGAAGAATTCTTGCAGGTTGTAGATTATTACCTTGATGCTGGATTTCTTGTGCTTTCTCACCTACTATCTTCTTTTTAATTAACATTTTTTAATAGGTACAATTTAATGTCAGAGAAATGTATCCAATATACCTCCTGAAATTCTTTTTATTGGACATTTGCCATCAATTCCCTGAACATCATATTTTAGCCTTGAGATGTATTTCTGTTTTTCAAGTCCAAGCATCATTAATTAGTTCCTGGATCTTCTGGTTGGTCTTATCAAATGAGTGTCAGGATTTTCTCAAAGAGAAATAGAGAAATCCACGAAAGCCTGACAATCTTGGCATGATTCTGAAGCAGAGACTTAATTCATGAATGACCCTTACCCCCCAGCGACTTGCCCTCTTTTCATTAATAGTATCAATGAGGAGTCACAGGAGCCTGAAGATATACACTCAGCATTTTAGGAACAGCTTCTTCCCTTATGCCACCAAATTTCTGAAGTGTTCACAGACCATTTCTCACTATTTTTCTCACTTTTTGCACCATATATTCATTATTTGTAGTGATTTTTATGTATTGCACCATACTGCTGCAACAAATTTCACAACATATGTCAGTGATGATAAACCAGATTCTGCATTTTCTTGTAACTGCAGCAACTGCACATCTCAGTCCAGATGAAGCTAGTACTGTAGTATACTTTATTAATATCCTCCACTGAAAGCTTCCATTGGATAATAAGACCGTAAGACATACAAGTACTGTATAAATAAGAAAAAACTAGGGTGCCCAAGACTTGTACAGTACTGTATTTGCCAACGTAGAGCATAGAGCGTGCTTGTAAATCGGACAGGAGCAAACGATGTTGGAAATGGTGAGGGTGGAGTGCCTCTGGAGGTGTGTGGGACAGGTGGCAGAGAAGGAGTGCCGGGGCAGGGTGTGGCATGTGTGCAGACACACCCAGCCCTGAGACAGCAGGCAAGGTCATGTGATTACAAACAATTGTTTATTGATCATTACAGAATGTCTCTCTGGTGCTTCCTGCTCCCTCCCTTCTCCCTTCCCCTTTTCCCAACCATGATTCCCCTGTTTCTGCCCCCTTCCCACTCTCAGTCCACAATAGAGACCTATATCAGAATTAGGTTTACCATCACTTACATATGTCATAAAATTTGTTTTTCTTTCTGGCAGCTGTGCAGTGCAATACATAAAATTACTCTGTTTGTACAATGCTGTGCAAATGTCTTAGGCACACTAGCTATATATATGTTCCTACGACTTTTGCACAATACTGCAGGAGCAGAGTTAGGCCATTTGGCACATCAAGTCTGCTCCACCATTTCATCATGGCTAATTTATTATCCCTCTCAACCCCATTCTCCCGTCTTCTCCATGTAACCTTTGACACCCTTACTAATCAAGAACCAATCAACCTTTCTTCCAGGTGAGGCAACACTTCACCTGTGAATCTTTTGGGGTTGTCTTCTGTATCTGGTTCTCTCGATGCTGCCTCCTCTGTGTTGGTGAGACCCGATGTAAATTGGGGGACCGTTTTGTTGAGCACCTCCGCTCCATTCACCAAAAGTGGAATTTTCCAATGGCCAACCTTTTTAATTCCTATCCTCATTTCCATTCCGACATGTCGGTGTATGGCCTCCTCTTTTGCCACGGTGAGGCCACTCTCAGGGTAGAGGGGCAACACCTCATATTCTGTCTAGGTAGCTTCCAACCTGATGGCATGAACATTGATTTCCCCTTCTGTTTTTTTTCTTCACCCTTCCCTCTTCTTTTATTCCACATTCTGGCTTCTTATTTCTTCTCTTCACTTGACTATCCCCTCATCCTGGTGCCCTTTCTGCCATGGTCAACTGTCTGCTCTCATCAGGTTTCTTCTTCTCCAGTCATTTACGTTTCTCACATTCTTGTCTTTACCTGTCACCTTCTAACTAATCCTTCTTCTCATCCCCCATCATTTTGCTCTGGTGTTTTCCCCTTCCTTTCCAGTCCTGAAGAAGGGCCTTGGCCCAAAACGTCAATTGGTTATTAATTTCCTTAGATGCTGCCTGAGCTGCTGATTCTTCCAGCATTTTGTGTGTGAACTTCCGCTTTAAATACACCCATCGACTTGGTCTCTATTAGCAGTTTGTGGCAATGAATTCCAAAGATTCGCCATCCTCTGGTTAAAGAAATCCCTCTTTAGAATACAAAGGATTGCAAGTATTTGGTAGGTTTTATGATAGGTTAATCAACATGGTGAATTTAGTTAACTGTGTTTCAGCATCACAGTAATTCTGTTGACTTTATTTTGGTGTTAATTCAATATGATATTTGATACAGTCAGAAAGCATTTCTTAATAGAAACTATCGTTGATTTGATTAGCTGAAATGCAATGAATGCAACTTGTTTATTTCTTTGTGTGCAGATCCATGAAAAAAACATCAATTTTTAAGTCTGTTACAAATTGGTTATTTTTACTGTGTAAGATTGTACATTTTAGGAAACTGTTCATAATCAGAAAGCCTGCACATTTTAATGTAAATGCATCTGCCGCATTTGCACGAGGTGGTAAATTTGGGCTGTTGGTTCGACATACCAGAGAATTATTTAAAATTGTTTTGTTGATTTTTTTCAAATTCCTCACTGGACTGCTTAAAACAAAACTTGAGCAATTGTTTAAGATGTGGAAATTTCCAAAAGAACAGCTTTAAAAATTCCATTTAAAGTTTATTTCCATGCGTGGAAAAAGCACAAAAACCTCTGAAGATTTGCAAATGAAGTCAGAAAAACTTGAGTGTAGGTGCCAGGAAATTGACATTTGCTTCTCCTGAGAATGTACTAATATGGTTGATTAATTTGCTTCACCAGTTCTACTTGAAAAAAATATCCATTTGAAGTCTAACCTTTTTGAGTCAGGCTGATATTGAATCAAAACAAGGTACTTAAAGACACAAATGGTATTTGATAAATGTCACCGTGTTATTGTAAGTTAAGTGAACTTGTGATGTTTTTCTTTCGTTAAACCTTTTACCATTAAAATGGGAGAAAAGGAAGTGCCAAAAAGTTTCTTCATTTATTTTCACTCTGTTTTGGAGGTTTGATGATTTAGGATGCGGTTTTCATTTGTTTAAAATGTGCAAAAATACCTTAAAATAGGATTGCAGATTACGGAACGTGGCTAGCCTGTTTACTCAGGGCAAGTCCCCAACGAGGCAACATGATTATCACCAAATTTGGTTTAGGGGATGAATATTGTCCAGGACCTGGGATAATTTCTCTGCTCCTCTTTCAGATAGGAGGTCAAGTTGTCTTGATTTAATTACGTATCTGAATGGTTGATTAATCTCTTTGTGGTATATCTTGCCAGCATACTCTGCTTTCCTTGTTTTTCAATTAGTTCTTCATTTTCACATGCTTTAACTTTTAAATGATCAGCAAACTGACATGCTGTTACTGAGACTAGATGATCTAGCCATATGCAAGTGGTATAATAGAATTAAAATGGGTGAGTGTCTATATGATTGAGCAATCACAATGTCTGGTGGGTAAGATTTAGTTGTGGCTTTTTAACCAAGAGTTGTATAAATGTTTGAAAGTGAAAGAGAGTTGTGGGATGATCAGGAAAAGCTCTGGGAATGGGATGGAACAGATTTGCATAAATTTCTCCATGATTTGAATGTATTTTCAAGTTTGAGTTGTGCTCGAACCAACTTAATTGCATTTGTATTTTGCTAGCAAAGCCAATATTGCCTTGTGCTGTCTCACATAGTCTGGTGTAGTTTTGTGTTGTTTCATGTAGTACCGGGGTCCTGGAGGAACGTTGTTTCGTTTTTACTGTGAACTGTACCAGCAGCTTATGGTTAAAATGACAATAAACTTGACTTGACTTGATTTGATTAATTGTACATAACTGTTGCCCTTCCAATGAGATGCATGTGATGGTAGTTCATGGTCAACTGGATTACTCTGGTTCTCTGAGTGAATTGCAGAATAGTTGCAGTGTGGGTGGAGACCATTCAGCCTTGATTGTATCTACTGGTTCTAGTAAAAGTCATCCTACTAGAATTGAATCTGGCTCCACCACTACACTTGGCATTACTTCCATATCTTAACTACAATAAAGCCTGTACAATCCATTATCCTATTGTTTGGAAATATTTATGGTTTGATACTTGGCTCACAGGAGCCACATTTACAAACTCCTTTTAGACTTTCGGGGACCCCAGCTAAACCCTCTTCAATTAAGCTCACGGACCTACTTTATACATCCCTTTTAACACACAGAGATCCTGTTCCTGAGCTCCCTTTAAACAAAAAGGACCCTTTTCCCAGGATTATTTTAAAAATACTGGAGCCCCTTTAAACTCAGGGTTATTATTCCCACAAGAATTTTAAATGCATCAGCTCCCTGCTTCCTACACACTTTTAAATTTATTGTGTTTTGTTTCATGTGCTCTCTTGAAATTGTCTGCTTTGCTAGAAAGTTTATTAAAGTCCTGTGTAAAATCTGAAAATGGATAATGAAATGTAGTTGATGTCTTAATGGGAATAATGTCCACTTGTCAAGAACATCTACCAATCCGACATCAAAAATGTCCATGGATGCTGGATTATTAAAGGTTTACTGTATTCACAATAGGTTGGGAAAACAGATTCCTAAAGATATGTTTTTTTAAGGTCCAGTAATGATTGATAGTCACTATTGTTGATACCAGAATTAACTAAAAATTCCTACCTATTCCAATGACATTTCACCTTGCTTCACCAGGGTCCTAAATTACCAGAGATAAATCACACAGTGACTATGATTCATAAAATACAGTATGCCCATTATGGTTTATTTTTAATTACAGTCATATGAGTGTAGATAAAATTGGGGTACTTCAACAATGGGAGAAAGGGAGTATAAACATTAAAAATATATACCAATTGATGACTTGGCATTATTTTAACAGGAACAAATATATGAAATTCTTGATGCAATGTTCGAGAGGAAAGTTGAACCATCAGAGCATGTCATTGACCAAGATGATGATGGAGACAATTTCTATGTAATTGAACGGTAAGGAACTTAAATCCTGTAGTGGAACAGAGATTTTGATTTAATATTATATATAGTGTAACTTAAGATCTCTTTTGTGAGTCATTTTGAGAAGGTTTTACTAGAATGTAAAATTGAATATTTCTACACATCTTATACCATGCACTGATTATTGTAAATAATAGTTGGAAAACAGTATTTTCTGGATTGAAATTTAGTTTTATGATTAGCTTTGAGTTCCAACCTCTGACTTGATTTTTAATGTTTATATTTCTAACAGATAGTATTTGTTCAGCGTTGGCGCGTGGCCAAGTGGTTAAGGCGTTCGTCTAGTGACTTGAAGGTCACTAGTTTGAGCCTTGGCTGAGGTGGCGTGTGTGTTCTTGAGCAAGGCACTTAATCACACATTGCTCTGCGATGACACCGGTGCCAAGCTGTATGGGTCCTAATGCCCTTCCCTAGGACAACATTGGTGGCGTGGAGAGGGGAGACTTGTAGCATGGGCATCTGCCGGTCTTCCATACAACCTTGCCCAGGCCTGCGCCCTGGAAACTTTCCAAGGTGCAAATCCATGGTCTCATGAGACTAACGGATGCCTATAATCAATTTGTTCAGTAGAGCCTTTATTTTCTTTGCCTCTTTATCTGTCCTTGTCTTCTGAAGCAAAAGCAAATAAACTTTTGGAGATACTCAAGCAGTATCTGGATGCAAAAGGATAACTGACATTTTGGGTCAAGTTCCAGCATCAGGGCAGTGTAATGCAGAGTCCTGACCTGAAAAGCAAACTATTCCTTTGCCTCCACAGATATTGCTTGACCCCCATAGAGTTCTTCCTGCAGTTTGTTTTATGTTCTAGATTCCAATATCTGCAGCTTCTCGTGTCCCCTTGTGCATTCTGAATGCTTTCTTAAAAACTAAAGTACAAGATAATGTTTAATGCAGTAATTGGATGTTTACTTCAAACATAATTTTATCTTTTAGGTATCTGTCTTTTCTACTTATTTTTAAGAGTCATTCTGAATATGTTCAGGATTAGGCTAAAACTGATCAATGCTCATTGAACGACATAACAGTGAGCTCCTTCAAAAGTTCAAAAGTCATTTTTCCCTCTCCCCCTTCTTCCATTCCCTACTCTGGTTCCCTTCTTACCTCTCCTCTTCTGCTTCCTATCACCTCTCCCTGGTGCCCCTCCTCCTTCCCTTTCTCCCATGGTCCACTGTCCTCTCCTATCAGATCCCTTTTACTAATGCCTTTACCACCTATCGCCTCCCAACTTCTCACTTCACTACCCGCTCCCCCGCTCACCTGGCCTCTTTCCTCGTTCTTTCCAGTCTTGATGAAGGGTCTTGGCTTGAAACTTCAACTGTTTATTCCTTTTAATAGGTGCTGTCTGACCTACTGAGTTCCTGAAGCATTTTGTCTGTGTTACTCCTTCAAAGGTTTTCTTCCATTTGAGGAAGTCCTCAAGTGAATTAGTACAATACAAACTTCACAAATAATATGATACATGTTATGCAAGATTATGAAATATTCCATGATGCAAAATACACTAATATGCCACCTACACTTTGGTAATTGAAGTAGCTTTATAACTATAACTGCCACTCAGATGCAATACTTTTTAATTCTGGCTCTGGATGAAGCTCATTCCAGTGATTATTTTATATATTACTTGCTTTTTAACCAGATAACTTTGAACATAACTCACTCAGAGGAACTTGTGCAATCCCATCTGTATGTGGAAGCTGCTAAGTTTTATCCCGAGCCTTACTTTATTATATAAACATCAACCACATCAATTAGATTGGGAAAGTCTTTGATTCATGTTGGCCTGCTGCAAGTTTATGAAGTTTGACTGTTACTACAACAAAAATGCTGTGATGGGAAGCAAGTCTGAGTGTATCAGCAGCCTGAACGTTGGTGAATAGGTTTTACTCCCATGTTGATTGTGATGCTTACCACTTTCAAAGACTGCAGGGGATGGAACCAGGCATAAACCATGCTTAATCCAGGCTGGCTTTATATGTGCACATTTGCTCAAGATTTTGACTGCATGTGAAAAATCATCTTTATGTTGCTACTTTTATCCATTTGATAGAAACCTGAACATAGCACAATAACTCCAAGGGTCTGTAATTCCTGGAGTTCTGGGGTAATTCAAACTCTATACTAGCACGTTTAACTGTACTGAACTATAGGAAGTTCATACTTTTCTCCCAGTGCATTCACTATTCATAAATAGTATTATCTACAGCAGTAGGTACAGTGACTTGATCTTTCTACCTTGCGATTTAAAAAAAAAATACCAATCACACAAGTTTTCATTCAGTTTTCTTTAGACTTGGTACCTTGGTCTGTATTTTCCAAGAAGTGACAGAAGTTCTTAACATTTCTCTCTGTTATTGTTAGGAAGCTGGAACTCCTGCATGAATGTAGAAATCCTGAACTCCCTGACAGGTGCTGAAGATGTCTTGACTGTGCTTAAAAGATGGGTTCTCCTTTACCAGAGTGCCATGTACCTATAATTTTTTTTTAAAGATTACTCCTGGCATTCTTATGTTAAGCCTAGATCAGATGAGACCTTATGCAAGGGCGCCAGAGTAGTGTATCAATTAGCATTACAGTGCCAGTGACCCGGGTTCAATTTTGCTGCCATTTGTAGGGAATTTGTATTTCCTCCCTGTGACTGCATGGGTTTCCTCCGGGTGCTCCAGTTTCCTCCCGCATTCCAAAGGCATATGGGTTAACATTTAGGTCTAACTGGGTGGCCTGGACTAGAAGGGCCTGTTACCATGCTGTATCTCTAAATAATAAAAATCGATAAATAAAGCACAATGGACGTACTGATCTCACTGTAGAGGAATAGGTAGATTTCATGTAATTTAACTGTTTGAAATGAAAATACGAGGGGTAATTGATAAGTTCATGGCCTAAGGAGATGAGTTATACAGCTCTCGTTACATGCATGTACAGTTCAGCTCTTTGAGTGATTATGCAGAAAGTTTGAAGTTAATAACTCATCTCCTTCGACCTTAGGCCACAAACTTATCAATCACCACGACACTGACTTCTGCAAAGATGGGATCCGTATGCTCCACGACCGCTGGACTAAGTGTGTAAATGTAGGAGGGAACTATGTTGAAAAATAAATGTGCTAGGTTTTCTAATGTAAACACAAAGAATTCTGCAGATGCTGGAAATTCAAGCAACACACATCAAAGTTGCTGGTGAACGCAGCAGGCCAGGCAGCATCTCTAGGAAGAGGTATAGTCGACGTTTCGGGCCGAGACCCTTAGACCTGACGATGGGTCTCGGCCCGAAACGTCGACTGTACCTCTTCCTAGAGATGCTGCCTGGCCTGCTGCGTTCACCAGCAACTTTGATGTGTGTTGCTAGGTTTTCTAATATTGACTCCTTCTACCTTAAGGCCACAGACTTATCAATCACCCCTTGTACTGTAAATGTAGTGAATTAAAGAAAATCTTCCCGTACTTCAGAAATTTAAAATGTAAATTAATTTCAATAGTTTGATTTTAAATAGTCTTTGTAAATTTTAAATGTCAATTGGGTAACTGAGCTGCAGGTTTACTACTTGTCAAGCAACACACATCAAAGTTGATGGTGAACGCAGCAGGCCAGGCAGCATCTCTAGGAAGAGGTACAGTCGAGATGCTACCTGGCCTGCTGCGTTCACCAGCAACTTTGATGTGTGTTGCTTGAATTTCCAGCATCTGCAGAATTCCTCGTGTTTACTACTTGTCAATTTTTTTTGTGTGGACGAGCTTTGCCACTTGCTAATAATGCAGGACCTCACCAATCAGGTTGATATTGGTTTGGATGGTGTTTGAAAATTGCATTGTGCTGTAGTCTTTCTGTTGATGCGTTTGCAGCTGACTAACTTGATTGTTTTATTTTAGATTCAAAATTTTCTGTGTTATCATTTACACCTATACCTATTGGTTCAAGCAGTTGGTTGAAATAAATAGTTTTGCCTTTCTCTTACATATTTGGTGCTATACAACAACTGCAAGACCACTTACTGCCAGGTATAATAGTATCTCTGAAATATATAGCTGGAAGGTGAAGGCAGTGCATAGTTGGAAAAACCATTACTTGCAATTTATCCTCCAAGACAGACATCATTCTGACATAGTCAAGTCTATTGTCAGTTAACTAAATACATGTATATAATGTATAATCATATAATGTATATAGAAACGAGACGATGTTTCTCCATACCAAGGTGTAAAGCACAGAAGTACACATAACACACATAACGCATGATAACTTATGAAGGTAATGAAAGTTATGACACAAAAGCACATTTCCACTCTTTTGCTGTTGTTGCTGGTTCCACAAAATACTTCACGACGCCAGCCATCAGTGATTGGGGTTCACATTCCACCACTGTCCAAAGGAGTTTGTATGTCCTTCCTGTGACTGCGTGAGTTTCCACCTGATACTCTGCTTACTTCCCACATTCTAAAGATGTATGGGCTAGGGTTAGTGAGTTGTGGGCATATTATGTTAGCAGTGGAAGAATGGCACACTTACGGGCTGCTGTTGTTGCAAATGTCACATTTCATTGTCTTGATGTATACATGACAAATAAAGCTAATCTTTCTTTCTTTTTTTTTGTAACCTCTATATTTTTCTGCTAACTCAAGGTGATGATGTTGCATCTCATTCCTCCCTCTTACCTGGTGAATGTAGTTTTAATGCTGCTCATCCTCAGCTAAGTTTTCCTGCTCTTCCTCCTTCTTAGTTTTAAATTGTGGTGTTGTAGAGTTGTGTACAGCATGGAATTGGGCCTTTCAGCCCAGCCTAGCTACTCCTAGTTGTATGCGTTTGGCCCATATTGCTCTAAACTTTCCCTATCCATGTACCAGTCCGGAGGTGTTTGCTGCTCCGGGACATTTTTACATCCTGATACCATCATGTGCTTTTTCATCCTGCATGAACTGTAAACTGCATTTGCTCATGACTCCCTGTGTAAAATGCCTTGGGAAATCTATCAGTGGTATACATTTGAAAAGAAAAAACTTTAAGTAATAGGTTACATAGCAACAGGGCATACTGAGGTGAAATATCAATAACGATCAGTACTGTAAAATAAATTGATATGCATTTATTGTCTGCTTTCATGGCCAATATTTTACCTAGTGTTGTTTACTTAGCATGAAATGAGATTTGCTTTCACTTGTGACTTCCTTGCATTAATGTGATGTTCAGTCATTTTGAGGTAAGCATTTTTTCTGAATAAAATACATGATCGTTAATTTAAGATCTACATTGTGCAGATAGAAATGGATGATATTGTTTTAGGCATCTGATTTTTTTTTTGACATCTGAGCATGAATTTTCATGGCAATTCTGCCTGCCGTATGGCCAAAAACACATCAATCAAAGTTTTCCTTTCATGCAAAATATTTCTTAGGAGAAATCGCAGCAAAGCAATTGCACTGGCATGTAGAGAAACAAGCTTGTATTTTTCAGAACTGATTCCTGCACACTCTATCACAGTAATAGTATTGTAAGCAAAAAGAACAGGCATCCTGACAGCAGTATGAATCTTATCAATGAAGAGCTCACAAAGACCATCAGATTGGTTGACTTTCATTTTCTAATGTTGGTTGAATACCTGAAAAATGCTGTTTTCAAATATTACTGTGCATTAAAGCATTTGGAGAAGAATTATTACACTTGCAATCATACAAAAATCAAAAATAAATTATTTTTAATTTATTCTATTTTTCCTTCCTATTGCACATTTAGAGAAGTGGTGTTGCCAAGCTGGATAGTGGAATGCCCTTCTGTGGGATGTGGGAAGGCAGAGAGACCTCCAGTGTTGGTGATGACTACACCTGCAAGAAGTGCATCCAGCTGCAGCTTCTAACAGGCTGGAGGTGAAGCTGGATGAACTCTGGATAATGCGGGAGGCTGATAGACAGGAAGCACAGGGAGGTAGTTAAGCTTAAGCTGCAGGACACAAGTTACTCGTTGACTATCAGGAGGGGGAAAGGGGTTGAACACCCAGTGCAGAGTACCACTGTGGCCATCCTCTTCATAAACAGCTATACCACTTTGGATACTGTTGGGGGGAATGACCTACTAGAGGGAAGCCCCAGTGGTCAGGTCTCTGGCACTGTGGCTCAGAGGCGAAAAGGGGAGAAGAGGCAAGCTGTACTGATGGGAAACTTATTGGTTAGGAGAAAAGAAAGGAGGTTCTGTGGATGAAGCGAGATTTCCTGATGGCATGTTGCTTTTCGGGTGCCAGACTCAGGGACATCTTGGATCAAGTCCGTAGCATTCTTGAGTGTGAAGTTCAGCAACCATGGTCATGATCTACATCTGTACCAATAACATGGGTGGGAGGGGGTGATGTGGTCCTGCAAAATGAGCTCATGGAGTTAAGTGCTAAGTTAAAGATAAGACCTCCAGGGTTGTGATATCAGGATTGCTACCCACGCCACTCGCTAGTATGAAATAGGAAGATTATACAGTTTAATATGTGGCTAAGAGAGGGCTTCAAATTTTTAGATCCTTGGGGTCTCTTCCAGGAAAGGTGAAACCTGTACAGAAGGGACAGTTTGCACCTGAGCTGGACAGGGACTAATATCCTAGCGATAAGTTTTGTTAGTTTCTGCACGATGGGGTTTTAAACTAGAGTAACAGCAATGAGGGAATCAGAGTGGCAGAATACATTGTGGAATTTTAGTGGAGAAAGATGTTGAGCCTATGTACAATCAGGAATCAAAAGGTTGAGCATAGTGGCACTAATGTTCTGAGCCGCATATATTTCAATGCAATAAGAGGCAGATGTGCTCCGGGCATGGACCAGCACATGAAATTATGACATTGTAACCATTATTGAGACTTGGCTGCAAGGGGGCAGGACTGTCAGCTCAATGTTCCGGGGTTTCATTGTTTTTGTGATAGAGCGGGTGGGATTAAAGGGAGAGGGATGGCATACTAGTCAGAGAAACTGTCACAGTAGTGCTTGGTCAGGACAGACTGGAAAAAGTGAGGCTTTATGGCTAGAGCTGAGGAATAGGTAAAGAACGATCACCTTAATAGGATTTATATTATAGACCACCGAGTAGTCATTGGGATTTAGAGGAAGAATATGTGGAGTTCACGTGCAAGAAGCACAAGGTTGTGATAGTAAGTGATTTTAACTTTCCACATAGTAACTGGGACTCCTGAACTGTAAAAGAGCTGGATGGAAAGAGTTTGTCAGGTATGTTCAGGAAGGTTTACTTGATCAGTGCTTAGAAGTCCCAACTGGAGAGAGTACGATACTAGGTCTCCTATTAGGGAATGAAACAGATGACAGAAGTTTGTGTCAGGAAACACTTTGCATCTGGTAATCATAATACCATTAGTTTCAAAGTATTTATGGAAAAGGATGGGTCTGGTCCTTGGGTTGAGATTCTAAAATGGAAAAAGGCCAATTTTGATGGCATCAGAAAAGATTTGGCAAATGTGGATTGGGTCAGGTTGCTTTGTGGCAAGTGTGTGCTTGGTAAGTGGGAGGCCTTCAAAAGTGAAATTTTGAGACTGCGGAGTTTATATGTTCCTGTCAGAATAAAGGGAAGGATTACAGGTTTAGGGTACCTTGGTTTTCAAGAGATATCAAGACCCAGTTAAGAAAAAGAGGAAGGTGCACAGCACTTGGTGGCTGGGAGAAACAAATGAGGTGCTTAAGGAGTGTAAGTGCAAAGGAACAACATAAGAAGAAAATCAGGAAGGTAACAAAATGGCACAAGGTTGCTTTAACAGACAGGGTGAAGGAGAATTAGATTAGATTATGAAGACACGCAGTCCTCTTTTATTGTCATTTAGTAATGCATGCATTAAGAAATGATACAATATCTCCTCCGGTGTGATATCACAAAACACAGGACATACCAAGACCGAAAAAACTAACAAAACCACATAATTATAACATGTAGTTACAACAGTGCAACAATACCATAACTTGACGAAGAAGTCCATGAGTACAGTAAAAAGTTCAAAGTCTCTCAAATGTCCCACATCTCACGCAGACGGGAGAAGGAAGAAAAACTCTCCTTGCCATGCCACGACCACAGTCCGACTCTGAGTCATCCGAAAACTTCGAGCCTCCGATCAGCTCTCCGACACCGAGTACTGAGCGCCATCTCTGTCTGAATGATTTGACCTCAATCTCGGTCGCCAACAGCAGGCAAAGCCGGGGATTTTGAGGCCTTCCCTCCGGAAGATTCCCGACCACGCAGCAACAACAGCAGTGAACTGGCGTTTCAGAAATTTCTCCAGATGTTCCTCTGTGCTTTCACATCCGTCTCCATCAAATCAGAATTGTCCATGGCCCCTATTTAACGGATACAATATTATTTTTCACCGGAGGGCTGTGCACGCGCGGCACGCTGCTCTCTCTCCTCCCGCCAGTTGAATTCTTAGGGCTTTTACAGATATATTAAGAACAAAAAGATAATAAGAGACAAAATTGGTCCTCTGGAAGTTCAGAGCTGTTATCTATGTGTGAAGCCAAAAGAGCTTGGGTTGATTTTAAATACACCTTTTGTATCTGTATTTACTCGGGAGACAGACGCAGAGTCTACAGAAGTGAGGCAAAGTAGTCGCGAGGTAATGGATTACAGAGGAGGAGCTGCTTGCTGTCTTGAGGCAGATTACGGTGGATAAATTCCCAGGACCCTGTGAGAGGCTAGTGCAGAAGTTGGAGGGGCCTTACCAGAGATACTATATTTAAATATCCTTAGCTGTGAGTAAGGTGCTGGAGGATTGGAGGATAGCTAATATATTTTCCGTTGTTTAAGAAAGGGTAAGAATAAAGTAGGAAATTGTAGGCTGCTGAAACTGACATCAGTAGTGGGAAAGTTATTGGATGGTATTCTAAGGGATTGGATATATAGCTATTTGATAGACAAGAACTGATTAGGGATAGTCATTATGGCTTTGTATCTGGCAAGTCATGTCCAACCAAACTTCTAGAGTTTTTCGAGGAAGTTATCAGGAAAGTTGATGAAGGCAAGGAGTTGCAGTACGTGTGCCTGCAACACTGTGTGTCCGACAGAGTGATCAGCAGCACTGGGGCTCCACAGGGGACTGTCTGGTCCCCCTTTCTCTTCACCATTTACACCTCAGACTTCAGCTACTGCACAGAGTCTTGTCATCTTCAGAAGTTTTCGGATGACTGCCATAGTTGGATGCATCAGCAAGGGAGATGAGGTTGAGTACAGGGCTACGGTAGGAAACTTTGTCACATGGTGTGAGCAGAATTATCTGCAGCTTAATGTGAAAAAGACTAAGGAGCTGGTGGTAGACCTGAGGAGAGCTAAGGTACTGGTGACCCCTGTTTCCATCCAGGGGGTCAGTGTGGACATGGTGGAGGATTACAAATACCTGGGGATACGAATTGACAATAAACTAGACTGGTCTAAGAACACTGAGGCTGTCTACAAGAAGGGTCAGAGGAGTCTCTATTTCCTGAGGAGACTGAGGTCCTTTAACATCTGCCGGACGATGCTGAGGATGTTCTTTGAGTCTGTGGTGGTCAGTGCTATCATGTTTGCTGTTGTGTGCTGGGGCAGCAGGCTGAGGGTAGCAGACATCAACAGAGTCAATAAACTCATTCATAAGGCCAGTGATGTTGTGGGGATGGAACTGGACTCTCTCACGGTGGTGTCTGAAAAGAGGATGCTGTCTAAGTTGCATGCCATCTTGGACAATGTCTCCCATCCACTATATAAAGTACTGGGTGGGCACAGGAGTACATTCAGCCAGAGACTCATTCCTCCCGAGATGCAGCACAGAGCGTCATAGGAAGTCATTCCTGCCTGTGGCCATCAAACTTTACAACTCCTCTCTTGGAGGGTCAGACACCCTGAGCCGATAGGCTGGTCCTGGACTTATTTCATAATTTACTGGCATAATTTACATATTACTATTTAACTATTTATTACTATTTTCTATTACTATTTATTATTTCCATGACTATTACTATTTACTAATAGTAGTATTACTATTACTATTTCTATTACTATTTATTATTTATGGTGCAACTGCAACGAAAACCAGTTTCCCCCCCGAGATCAATAAAGTATGACTATGACTACTAGATAGATGTTATCTACATGGACTTTAGCAAGACCTTTGACAAGGTCCCGCATGGGAGGTTGGTGAAGAAGATTCAGTTGCTTGGCATTGAAGATGAGGAAGTAAATTGGATTAGACATTGGTTTTGCGGGAGAAGCTAAAGAGTGGTAGTAGATGATTGCCTCTCTGACTGAAGGCCTGTGATTATTGGTGTGCCACAGGGGTCGGTGCTGGTGTGCTGGGTCCATTGTTTTTTGTCATCTATCTGGATGATAATGTGGTAAACTGGATCAGCAGATTTGCAGATGACACCAAGATTGGGGGTGTAGTGGACGGCGAGGAAGACTCAAAGCATGGACTAGGATCTGGACTAGCAGGAAAAATGGGCTGAAAAATGGCAGATGGAATTTAATGCAGACAAGTCTGAGGTGCTGCACTTTGGGAGGACCAACCAAGGTAGTTCTTACACGGAGAGCATTAGGGTCATGAAGTGAGGTGTGCGGTAGAGCAGAGGGAGCTGGGAATACGGATGCATAATTGAAAATGGCATCACAGGTAGATGGGGTTGTAAAGAAAGCTTTTGGAACATTGGACTTCATAAGTCAATGTACTGAGTACGGAACTTGGGATGTTATGTTGAAATTGTATAAAATGTTGATAAGTTGGAGTATTGGTCACTGACGTACAGGAAAGATGTAAATAAGGTTGAAAATTTACAAGGATGTTGCCAGGACTTGAGGACCTGGGTTATGGGGAACAGTTGAATAACTTAGGCCTTCATTCACTAGAACGTAGAACATTCAGGGGAGGTTTGATAAAGGTATACAAAATTACGAGGGGTTTGGATAGGCTAAATGTAAGCAGGCTTTTTCCACTGAGGTTGGATGGGACTGCATTTAGAGTTCATGTGTTAAAGGGTGAAAGCTGTAAGGGGAACATAAGGGGAAACTTCACTCAGAGGGTGGTAATAGCTGCCAGTGCAGGTGGTGGATGCAGGTTCAATTTCAACGCTTAGGAGGAATTTGCATAGGTACATGGATGGTATGGGTATGGTTTTGGTGCAGATCGATGGAACTAGGCAGATTAATGGTTCGGCATAGACTAGACCTGGATGGCCTGTAAGGCCTATTTCTGTGCTATCGTGTTCTCTGGCTGTAATTCATAAAAAAAGCTGTGCAGGAAGCCAATGTGAAGCACATTTCAGCACATTTAATTCATCCTTTATAGTGTACAGCTATTTGAAGAAATGACTGTAAATTTACAGTTTTCTCTGAAATTACCCTCATGATACATTTCTCGTTATAAGACCATTCGGTATAGGAGCACAAGTGGGTCATTCGGCCCATTGAGTGTGCTCCACTATTCAATCATGGGCTGATCCAATTCTTCCAGCCATCCCCACTCCCCTGCCTTCTCCCCATACTCTTTGATGGCCTGACTAATCAAAAACCTGTCTATCTCTGCCTTAAATGCACCCAATGACTTGGCCTCCACAGCTGCTTGTAGCAACAAATTCAACAGATTTACCACCGTCTGACTAAAGTAACTTCTCCGTGTCTGTGTTCTAAATGACGTCCTTCAATCCTTAAGTCGTGCACTCTTGTCCTAGACTCCCCTACCATGGGAAATAACTTTGGCATATCTAATCTGTTCAGGCCTTTTAACATTTGGAATGTTTCTATGAGATTCCCCCTCACTCTCCTGAACTCCAGGGAATACAGCCCAAGAGCTGCCAGATGTTCCTCGTACAGTAACCCTTTCATTCCTGGAATCATTCTTGTGAATCTTCTCTGAACCCTCTCCAGTGTCAGTATATCCTTTCTAAAATAAGGAGTCCAAAACTGAACACAATACTCCAATTGTGCCTTATAGACCCTCAACATCACATCCCTGTTCTTATATTCTATACCTCTAGAAATGAATGCCAGCATTGCATTTGCCTTCTGTACCACTGATTCAACCTGGAGGTTAACCTTTAGGGTATCCTGCACCAAGACTCCAAAGTCCCTTTGCATCTCTGCATTCTGAATTCTCTCCCCATCTAAATAATAGTCTGCCCATTTATTTCTTCCACGAAGTGCATAACCATACATTTTCCACCATTGTATTTCATTTGCCACTTCTTTGCCCATTCCCCTAAACTATCTAAATCTCTCTGCAGGCTCCCTGTTTCCTCAACACTACCCGCTCCTCCACCTTTTTTTGTATCATTGGCAAATTTAGCCACAAATCCATTAATCCCATAGTCCAAATCATTGTCATACATTGTAAAAAGCAGTGGTCCCAACACCGAACTCCAGTGGTAACTGGCAGCCAGCCAGAATAGGATCCCTTTATTCCCATCTCTGTTTTCTGCTGATCAACCAATGCTCCACCCATGCGAGTAACTCCCCTGTAATTCCACGGGCTCTTATCTTGCTAAGCAGCCTCATGTGTGGCACCTTGTCAAAGGCCTTCTGAAAATCCAAGTACACCACATCTACTGCATCTCCTTTGTCTACCCTGCTTGTAATTTCCTCAAAAAATCACAGTAGGTTAGTTAGGCAGGATTTTCCTTTCAGGAAGCCATGCTGGCTTTGGCCTGTCTTCTTATGTGCCTCCAGGTATTCCGTAATGTCATCCCTAACAATAGATTCCAACAATAACCAACCACTGATGTCAGGCTAACAGGTCTATAGTTTCCTTTCTACTGCCTCCCACCCTTCTTAAATAGTGGAGTAACATTTGCAATTTTCCATTCACCCAGTACAATGCCAGAATCTATCGATTGTTGAAAAATCATTGTTAATGCCTCTGCAATCTCGTAAGCTACTTCCTTCAGAATCCGAGGGTGCATTCCATCAAGTCGAGGAGGTTTATCCACCCTCAGACCATTAAGCTTCCTGAGCACCTTCTCAGTTGTAATTTTCACTGCACAAACTTCACTTCCCTGACACTCTTGAATGTCCGATATACTGCTAATGTCTTCCACTGTGAAGACTGATGCAAAATACGCATTCAGTTCCTCTGCCATCTCTGCGCCTCTCATTACAATATCTCCAGCGTCATTTTCTGTTGGTCCTATTTCTACCCTCAAATCTCTTTATATACTTAAAAATATACTTATGAGCAGAAGCAGAGATGGGCAGTGCCTTCCTGTGTTTTCTATTGCACCTGAAGAACTTTTTCCCCCTGGAGGCCATTTGGCTTTGGTGTTGCTCATGCACCATGAGTAAAATGGTTAGACAGCTACTGGAAACAGATTAACTAGAAACAATATTAGAAAAAATTGAACAGATTTGAGAAAAGAGAATGCTAAGACTAATTGATATATTAATCTTTAATGTAACAAGAAGGTTAGGTAGATAGATATTTTCTATCTATGGAATATATTTTCTCTTGTAGGGGAGATGAAAAAACAGGAAGAATAAATGGCCACAAATAATTTGAGGAAGTATTGTGTGACACTCAGTGCCATCTACGTCAGATTGCTTGATTGGCATCCTCCCAACTATCCTAAACATTGATTCCCTCAATTAGCCTGATTGATTCATTTTCGTTACTTGTCAGGACTGCTCCACAGTGCCTTCCAAGCTTGCAGGTGCTGTTGTAACAGCCGGGACAAATAAATGCAGGAATCAATCCAGTTGATTAAGGGAATCAATGTTTAGGGTAGTTGATGGGATGCCAATCAAGCACACATAAACAAGAGATCCTGCAGATGCTGGAAATTCACAGTAACATGCACAAAATGTTAGAGGAACTCAGCAGGTCAGGCAGCATCTATGGAAATGAACGAACAATCGACTTTTTGGACCAAGACACTTCATCAGAACTAGAAAGGAAAGTTAAAGTCATAGTCATAGTCATACTTTATTGATCCTGGGGGAAATTGGTTTTCGTTACAGTTGCACCATAAATAATAAATAGTAATAAAACCATAAATAGTTAAATAGTAATATGTAAATTATGCCAGGAAATAAGTCCAGGACCAGCCTATTGGCTCAGGGTGTCTGACCCTCCAAGAGAGGAGTTGTAAGGTTTGATGGCCACAGGCAGGAATGACTTCCTATGACGCTCTGTGTTGCATCTCGGTGGAATGAGTCTCTGGCTGAATGTACTCCTGTGCCCACCCGGTACATTATGTAGTGGATGGGAGACATTGTCCAAGATGGCATGCAACTTGGACAGCATCCTGTTTTCAGACACCACCGTGAGAGAGTCCAGTTCCATCCCCACAACATCACTGGCCTTACGAATGAGTTTGTTGATTCTGTTGGTGTCTGCTACCCTCAGCCTGCTGCCCCAGCACACAACAGCAAACATGATAGCACTGGCCACCACAGAGTCGTAGAACATCCTCACCAGACACCATAATAAGGTGGTGGGGGAATGAGAGGAGAACAGATATAGGTTAAGCCAGGTGGATGAGGAAAGGGTGTGATGAAGTAATAAGCTAGGAGATGATAGGTGGAGAGCAGAGTGGACCATGGCATTTGTTTTACGGTATATGGCACTGAGCTGCACGCAATACTTCCTCAATATTCATGGTCATTTATGTTCACTGATTTTCATTTCTCCTGCAAGTGAAAATATGTTCCAAAACCAGCTAGCAATATGGAGCATCACTACATGTGGGGCTGCTTTTGAGTTTCATGTCATCTAAGCTCAGAGACATTGGTCCTAGATTGTCACCAGGTCAAGTCCTGGAACTCCCTACCTGAAGGCATTGTGGAATATTCATCAGAATGACGTTAAAGGTTCAATAAGGTGGCTCAACACCTTTTTAGGGTAATTAGGGATGTGCCCAAGTGTGATAAATGAATAAATACAAAAAAGTTGGGAATTTCTACCCCACTTGAGCTTGAAATAGCATGGGTACATTTAAGGGGATATTCTAGGCTAGTACAACATGAAAAAGTAGAAAGTTAAATCTAAATATGAGGCAACTCCTCTATCGGAGTATAAACATTACTTGTGATAAGTAAGGCCATAGACATAAGCCAGTCCTCACTGGAGGATCAGAGGTGGAGAGGGTCAGTAACTTTAAGTTTCTGGGTGTTACTATCTCAGAAGACCTGTCCTAGACCCATCACATAAATGTAATTGCAAAGAAAACACAACAGCACTTCTACTTCCTCAGGAGTCTGGAGATTCGGCGTGACATCTAAAACTTTGACAAACTTCTGTAGGTGTGTAGTGGAGTGTATATTGATTGGCTGCATCACGGCCTGGTATGGGACATCGATGCCCTTGAACGGAAACTCCTACAAAAGGTAGTGGATTCAGCCCGGTACATCACAGGTAATGTGCTCCCAAGCATTGAGCATATCTTCATGAAACGCTGTTGCAGGAAAGCAGCTTCCATCATCAAGGATCCTCACCACCCAGGCCATGCTCTTCTGTCACTGCTGCTATCAGGTAGAAGGTACAAGAGCCTCAGAACTTGCAGCACCATGTTCAAGAACAGTTACTACCTGTCAACCAAAGGGGGTAACTACATTTATGTAATGAGATGTCCCCAGAACCAATCATCTCACTTTAAGGACTCTTTATCTTGTTATTTCAGGTTCTCATTATATCTTGCTATTTATTTATATTTGCATTTGCGCAGTTTATTGTCTTCTGCACTCTACTTGATCTTTCATTGATCCCGCTATAGTTACTATTCTATAGATTTGCTGCGTATGCCCACAGGAAAATTAATCTCAGGGTTGTATGTGGCGATATATATTTACTTTGATAATAAAATTTACCTTGAACTTTGAATTTTTGACCTCATCTCTTAATGTTATATGAAACACAATCTGCTATATTGCCAGCATGTCTGTAGTTTTAGTACAGCCTATGAAGGGAAGCTAACTGCCATTAAAATGGAGACGTATCCTTGGAATCTTATAAATGCAGATGATGTATTGTCAGAATAGTTTGCTTAATTAATTTTGTAATTGTGCTGTTTTATCATATCTGCATTTTCTGTTGGTACTGTAATTCAGTGAGTTGATGACTTTGTCTTTGCAAATAAATAGAGAAAATGTTTTGATATTTTAAAGAAGAGCCCTGAAGGAAAAACCATAAGGCCATAAGACATAGGAGCAGAATTAGGCCTTTTGACTCACCAAGTCAGCTCTGCCATTGGATGATTTATTATCTCTCTCAAAATTCCATTCTCCTGTCTTCTTCTCATAACCTTTGAAGTCCTTCCTAGTCTAGAAGCTATCAACCTCCACTTTAAGTAGACCCAATGACTTGGCTTCTACAGCCATCTGTGGCAATGAATTCCACATATTAACTACCCTCCGCCTAAAGAATTTCCTCTTCATCTCTGTTCTAAATGGAAATTCTTGTATTCTGAGGCTGTGCCCTCTTATCCTAGATTCCCCTCTATAGGAAACGTTCTCTTCACATCCACTCTAAGTAAGCTGAAGCATTCTGCCAATATATTGAAAATACTATTACAAATTTGTTTTGCCAAGTACATTCGAATGCATCAATGATGAACATTAAGGACAAGATGATTTTTAGAATGTTGAGTATGAATAGTGTGGATATAGACCAATTAAGTATGATACTACATGATGTCTTGAGAAACTAAGGGGAAATTCAATAAAAATCCCATAGGGTATTGAAAATATTTGCCACTTCTTTTGGGCTGCTGAATTGTCTGAAATCAGGTTGATGTCAAGTTATGTCAAGTCAAAGTAAATCAATTGCCAAAATATGTACAGTGCCTATAAAAAAATATTCACCCCCGTCCCCCCGGAAATTTTCATGTTTTTTCGTTTGACAACGTTGAACCACAGTGGATTTAATTTGGCTTCTTTGACACTGATCAACAGAAAAGGTTCTTTTACGTCAAGGGGAAAACAAATTTATACAAATTATTCTAAATTTATTACAATTATTAAACACAAAGTAATTGCTTGCATAATTAGTCCCCCTCCCTTCAGGTGAGTATTTAGTAGATGCACCTTTGGCAGCAATTACAGCCTTGAGTCTGTGTGGATAGGTCTTTGTCAGCTTTGCACATCTGGACACGGCAATTTTTCCCCATTCCTCTTTATAAAACTGCTCAAGCTCTGTCAGATTGCATGGGGATTGTGAGTGAACAGTCCTCAAGTCCAGCCACAAATCCTCAATTGGACAAGCCATTCCCGTGTAGGTTTGGCTTTATGCTTGGGCTCATTGTCTTGTTGGAAAAAAATCTTCTCCGAAGTTGCATTTTTCTTGCAGGCTGCATCAGGTTTTCTTCCAGGATTTTCCTGTATTTTGCAGCATTCATTTTACCCTTTACCTCACAAGCCATTAATTGCTTGCTACAGTGAAGCATCCCCACAGCATGATGCAGCCACCACCATGCTTCACATAAGGGATGGTGTGCTTTTGATGATGCGTGGTGTTTGGCTTACACCAAACTTAGTGCTTAGTCTGATGGCCAAAAAGTTTAATTTTGGTTTCATCAGACCATAGAGCCTTCTTCCAGCTGACTTCGGAATCTCCCACATGCCTTCTGGCAAACTCTAGCCGAGATTTCATGTGTGTGTTTTTTTTTCCAACAGTGGCTTTCTCTTTGCCACTCTCCCATAAAGCTGTGACTGATGAAGCACCTGGGCAACAGTTGTTGTATGCACAGTCTCTCCCTTCTCCGCCACTGAAGCTTGTAACTCCTCCAGAGATGTCAAAGGTCTCTTGGTGGCCTCTCTCACTAGATCTCTTCTTGCACTATCACTTAGATTTTTGAGGATGACTTGCTGTAGGCAGATTTACAGCTGTGCCATATTCTTTCCATTTCTTGATGATTGACTTAACTGTACTCCAAGGGATATTCAGTGACTTGGAAATTTTCTTGTATCCATCTCCTGACTTGTGCTTTTTAATAACCTTTTCGCAGAGTTGCTTGGAGTGTTCTTTTGCCTTTATTGGGTAGTTTTTACCAGGATACTGACTCACCAGCAGGACCTTCCAGATACAAGTGTATTTTTACTACAATCAATTGAAACACCTTGACTGCACACAGGTGATCTCCATTTAACTAATTATGTGACTTCTAAAACCAATTGGCTGCACCAATCACAAATGAGAAAATCTGCAGATGCTGGAAATCCAAGCAACACACACAAAATTCTTGAGGTACTCAGCAGGCCAAGCAGCATCTATGGAAAAGAGTAAAGTCAACATTTCGGACCAAGTCCCTTCAGCAGGACCCTTCTTGCTTGATGGGTCTTGGCCTGAAACGTCGACTGTACTCTTTTCCATAGATGCTGCCTGGCCTGCTGAGTTCCTCCAGCAGTTTGTGTGTGTTAGCTGCACCAGTTATGATTTGGTGTATCATGATAAAGGGGCGGGGGTGAACACATGCAATCAGTTATTTACTGTTTTATATTTGTAATTCATTTATTTTTGTAGAGATCTAGTTTCTCTTTGACACGAAGGAGTCATCAATAGAATATGCATATCCAAGCTGCGGAGGCCTTTAATGTGCAGCTAAGACAGTTGTTTGATAAAGGAGATGTATGATGAATAGTGCAGTTAGATAATGGAGCATTCTAATGTAGCTACTAAAACAGAAAAATACCATTTGCAGTCTCTAAAACTTATCTTGTGATCACTTAAGCCATCTTGAGTTAACGTTGGTCTATCACAAAGGTTTTTCAATAGGTCCTTTGAATGAATTGTTGGTTTCTGCTTTATAATGTTGTATCTGTGATTGGTATGATCAATAGCATTTTTCAGTCAAATTCTGTAGTGATTGACCTTTTCATTGCAGCTCGCCAATGTCACTTCAGACTTAACTTACAAAATAGTTTAAGGGGGTTTTGGTGTCTCCTGGAGATCTTTCAATATCAAGCAGATTTTGTGCAATTCTTTCTGAAAGGGCACCTTCCTAAAATGTTATCCATGTTTCTCTCGCCACAAATGCTGCCTGACCGACAGAATGACTCTAGCGTTTTTCTTTTGCTTTTACGACGTGTAATTGTCTCCTGTGAGACTATGAATTCCTTGTACAATTAAGACCACACCTCTTGGAACAAAAAAAATTGTTTGTACCTGTCAACCCACACTAACTACAAAGTGTAGCTATACCTTTTGATTTGATACTTGTGCACATTCATCAATTTATATTCATATTAGAGATTTTTTCCAAGGCTCATAATGTAAACAAATTAAAATTTTAGAAACCAAGTGCTTATTGTAATGAAAGCTGTAAAAATATGAAGATGGGATGGGTGGGGAGACAGAAAAGCATTGGCATTTGATACAAAAGATAGAAAATTGCTTTAAATAACTAAGAAATAATAGGCTTACAGTACGAGATTGTAGCAGACAACCTGAATAGAGATGATTGGGCAATTTTCTTTTCACTCAAATGCAGTGACCACACTGCAGAAGCAGCAATGATTGATTTTTAAGAAAAGAACTGGAATGTAATTGCTTCCATTTACATTATTTTTTTTTCCTGGAGAATTTACTCTCATTGGGAAAAGTACTCTTTCTGTCTTTAAGTTGGCCCTTTTTTTTAGTATATTAACTTAATTTCCAGTACTGTGAATTAAATGCTCCTCCCTACCTCCAACTCATTTGCCGATGCAATGCAGTCCATAAATTCTCAGGCAGTAAAGACAGAAAATATAGGAAATACTGTATTACCTAAAATGTCAGTTTCCGGCTTGCTATATTTTGCCTTATAAGACTCAAGTCTATTTAAGTTATTCATTTATGAAACTATAGTACCGTATTTCAATTATCATTAACTCTATTAGTATTTTGCTTACCTTTGACATAATAGATATGATTTTTTAAATTTTATGTCTAAGAATCAATATTTGTACCATCTGCAGACTTTATGAATCAGACCACCTATTTTTCTTCAAGTCCCTGCACTCAGCCTTGCTGTACACCAGTGGTCACAGACTTCCAGTCAGAGAAACGCCCTTTCACAACTGCCTTTTTGGTTTCTAGAGCCAAGTCAATTTTGTAGATCCTGTGTAACATAATCTAATCTGGATGAGCCTGATATGTAGGTGCCTTGTTAAGTACATTACTGAAAACCATATACATAACATCCATTGCCCTACTCTCATCAGTCGCATTTGTCACTTCTTCAAACAAAAAATTAAATTTCTGACTTCATCCCACCAGAAAGCCATGTTCACTTTCCATAATAAGTCTATACTTTTCCAAATATGTGTAAATCTTGTCCTTCACAACCTTCATTAATTTCAAAGTTGGAAGTAAATATATGTCACCATATACAATCCTCAGATTCATCTTCTTGCAAGCATACTCAATAAATCCAATAACCATAACAGAATCAATGAAGGACTGCACCAACAGGCTAGAGAACCAGTGTGCAAAAAGCAACAAACTGTGCAAGTACAAAGAGAAAGAAAATAATAATAAGAAGAAGATATAAAAAATAAATATTGAGAGTATGAAGTGAAGAGTTCTTGAAAGTGAGTCCATAGTTTGAGAACAGTTCAGTGATTGGGCAAGTGAAGTTATCCCTCTGGATAACGTCACTCAACTCATGTCTCACATCATATAATTTCCCTATCAACTGATATGAGGCTCATAGGCTTAAGTTCCTTCATTAGCTACAATATATTTTGTAAACTAAGATTAAAATTGGCTATTTATGAGCATTTGGAAAACCATGACCTAATTAGGGATGTCAGCATTCCATTGTGCACAGGGCAAGTCATGTCTTGATTGAGTCTTTTTTTGAGGAGATAACATAGGTGATTGATGAAGATAAAACTGTGGATGTGGTCCGCTTGGATTTTGCTAAGGCATTTGAAAGGTCCCTCATGATGGGCTCATCCAAAAGATTAAGATGCATGGGATCCTTAGTAACTTGGCCCTTTGCATTCAGAATTGGCCTGCTCAAAGAACACAGAGGGTAGTGGTCAATGGGACTTGTTCTGGCTGGTGGTCCACGACTAGTTCCATTTTGTAGGGATCCACATTAGGCCTCATGTTTTCATAAACACTTAAATGTTGATGTACAGAGGGATCTTGGGGTCCAAACCTACAGTTACACTTAAAGCAGCTGCTCAGGTTGTAAGGTCTATGGCGTGCTTGCCTGCACTAGTTGAGGCATTGAGTTAAGTGTTGGGAAGTTATGTTGCAGCTTTATAAAACTCTGGTTAGGCCCTCTCTGGAGTTTTTACTTTTAATTCTGATTACCCCATTATAGGAAGGATGTGGAGGCTTTGGAGACTGTTTGAAGCTGTTTGCTGTCTGGATTAGATGGACTTATTTTTTTTTTCTCTCTCTGTAGCGGAGGTTGAGGGGAAGCCTAATAGAAATTTAGATGGTTATGAGAAGCATAGACAGGCAGCTGATAATTTTCCCTTAGCGTTGAGTTATCTAATGCCAGAAAGCATGCACTTAAGGTGAGAGGGAATAAGTTCAAAGAAGGTATGTGGCGCAAGCTTTTTCATGCCTGGAATATGCTGCCAGAGGTGGTAGTGGAGGAAAAATATGTTAGAGGCATTTAAGTGGCTCTTAAATAAGCACATGAAGGTGCAGAAAATGGAGAGATAGGGGCATTGTGAAGGCAGAAGGGATTAGTTTAGTGAGGCATTTAATTATTTCAACCTAGCATCATAGTCAGATTGGCCTGTTAATGTGCTGTGTTCTCTTTCTATTCTATTTTATATTCTTTTCTCCAGTCTTCTGGGATCTTGCCTGTGGTTAGAGAGGATCTATTGTCCAGACCCCAGAAATCTCCTCTCTTGCCTCACTTTATACATAGTTCTTTTTTTATACACTTTTACTCTAGTTTGGAAACTTCTGACAACTATGTCTTCCTAATAATCTTCGTCCAGACTTGGGGAGATCCAACAAGAGACCTATTATTATGCCCTCCCTCACCCTGGTGATAATTCAAAGTCAAAACAAAATAAATTATTAGAAAGAGTAGCACAGCAACAAATAATCTGTCAGAAAAACTCAGTGGGTTAAGCAGCATTTGTGGGAGGAAAGGAATTGGCGACATTTAGGGTCAAAATCCTGTATCAAGTCCTGGTACATGCTTTTGACCTAAAATGTTGGAAATTCCATTCTTCCCACAGATGTTGTTCAACCTGCTGAGTTCTTCCAGCAGATTGTTTGTTGCTCCAGTTCCTGATATCTGTTGGCTCTTCATAAAATACAAAAAACTTTTTCCTATAAAGAGCATAAGCTCCTATCTTCCCATATTGCATTTTATCTGCCACCTTCTTTCATACTTTATTAATCTATCTGTGTATCATTGTAGACTCATTTTGCCATCTAGCATTGTATCTTCAAAAGCTTGAATACATTACAGCCTGCCTAAATCTTCATTTGTTGCTGGGGGCTATAGTGAGGGGGTGAGCTTAATTTCAATGTGAAGCCTGTGGTAAATTTGGGCCATTTAAGCTACACATTCTAACTTAGTTTATGTTTGCATCTTCTGCAATGCCTAAAGGCATGTCATTGTTTTCTGCCTTCTTACTACCTTCCCATCTCTTGCCTTCCAGTATTTCTTTATTAAGATTTCACTTTTCTGGTCTTGGAGAGGGAACAAAGAGGTCCACTTAATAAGTTGTGCAACTAGCCACTAAATTAAAGTTATGGAACAAGGTGTACCTAATATAGTAGTGTCTCTGTGGGTCTGTGGTTATAATGCCATGAAAAGCCAAAATCCTTTCCTATGAGTAGTCTCTTTTTGATATTGCTTAAAAAATTACCCTATTATGTGAAATAATAAAAGTAGTAATTATTGTGATTCATGAGTTCTTGCCTGACAGTAAAACATTTCATAGTAAAGGGTGTTGTGCTGATCTTTTCAACGGTTACTGCACTAAGATCAGTAGTGAAAAAAAATCAGTGGTAAATTATAGTTGCGGATAACATATTTGCATATATTTTGTTTGTTCACAAAAATTTCCTCTATATAGGGCTCAGACTTCCTGCATTGTTTGAATAAAACTCAACAATCGTCTTTTGTTTAGTATATGTAGTAGAAAATGCCCCACTGAATGTCTCCATATGCCTTATGCCTTTGTAGTCTTGCCTAACTTGACCATTTCAGGCACTAGGTTAAAGTTGTATCTTCTATAGAATTCTCAATTATTTTAACATCTCTGTGATTGGAATGTAGATGATAATAGTGAAATATCAAGCAACACACAGAGAAAATGCTGGAGAGAGTCAGCAGGCCAGGCAGCATCTATGGAAAAGAGTAAACAGTTGTCATTTCTGGCTGAGACCCTTCATCAGAACCCCATGAACTGAAAATTTTCTCTTGTTTGTGAATAGTGAAATATCAATGTGTTTTGCTGAACCATTGGCTCTTCATGTGAGGTCAAGGTTTGTTTATCTTGTAACTTCAAACTAGAAAGGGGCATAAAGTTTTTGATGAAAATTTCAAATATTCAAATGGAGCCGAAGCTTACTTTATTGTTATATGCATGAGTACGTACAATGAAAAGCTTATTTGCAGCTGCATCAGGGACACATTGCATCAAATACACAACATTTAACAGAAAAACATAAATTATACAAAAAGTAGAACAAGACCATTGTGGTACAAAGTGGTTATAATGTTAATATTCTGAGCTAGTGATTAGGGTTGTGCAGATTGGATCAGTAACTGAATGGTTAAAGGGAAGTAGCTGTCTTTGAACCGGGGAAGAAGATGGCATGGCCTGGATGGTAGGAATCTTAGATGATATATGTTACCTGTTTGAGGCAGTATCTCCTGTGGAACTTACCAATGGTGGGACGGGATGTTCCTGTGATGTAGTCTGCTCCTCTCTGCTGTTTCTTAAGGTCTTCTGCATTTGAATTGCCATACCAGAGCCTGATGCATTGAGCCAGGATACTTCCAACAGTACATCTGTTGAAGTTTGCTAGAGTCTTCAGTGATATGCTGAAACTCCATAACCTTCTAAGAAAGTAAAGGCCCTTCTGCACTTTTCTTATGATTGCATCTCTGTGCTGAACCCAGGACAGGTCATTTGTTATAATAATGCTCAGGAATTTAAAGCTGCTGACCCTCTTCACCACTATTCAACCAATGTGCATGTTTCCCATCCTTCCTGATGTCAACAATCATTTCTGTCGTGATGCTGAGTGAGAACTTGTTGTTGTGGTTGACATTGAGGACATGATCAGAAGTCTTATCTTGTTCCTGTACACTGACTCATCACCACTCATGTTTTGAGGTTGTTATGGGGAAATAAGTTGGAGAATGGGATTGCTCTGTGAGCCACCATAGATTTGCTGTGCTAAGTGTTCTATATTTCATAGAAATATAGAATTAAATCTTGCAATAATTTGCAACTTATTATGAGCACAGCTGGGGAGACACATTTGTATCTAGATAGGTATAAACAAGTAAAGTTGTATGCACTTGAAGAATTTTTGGGACAGTTCATTCGGTTTATAAAAATGGTGATACACAACCATGGTTCCACCTGTTGAGTGACAAGCTACCTGGAAGCAACAATTTGTCTTCTGATTGATGCTTGAAAATAGTGAACTCTGTCCCCATAAATGTTTTGACATCTGGCTAAGCTACACTCCCAGACTTTGAATATGTGTGATGTTTGGAAGTGCTCACAAAAAATCTAAAAGGTATTAGAAATTAATCTTACTATTAATGAGAAAATATTATTAGTACCCTACCACCAGACATATCTTTACCTCCCCAGCCCCCCTTCGCTTTCTACAGGGATGGCTACCTCCATGATTTCCTTATCCATTCATCCCTCCCCACTAATCTCCCTCCTGGCACTCCTCTCTCATTTCCATTCAGGGCCCCAAACAGTTCTTCAAGGTGAGGCAACACTTCTCTGCAAATCTGTTGTCATCTATTGTGTCCAGTGCTCCTGATGCGGCCTCCTCTACATTGGTGACACCTGTTGTAAATTGGGGGACTACTTTGTTGAGCACCTCTACTGTATCCGCCAAAATTGGAACTTCTTGTTGGCCAAACATTTTAATTCCCATTCCCATTCCCGTTCTGACATGTCAGCCCGTGGCCACCTCTTGTCCCAACATAGGGCCATCCTCAGAGTGGAGGAGCAAAACCTTATATTCCGTCTGGGTAGCTTCCTGATGGAATGAATATCGGTTTCTCCTTCCAATTAAAACAAAAATTACCTCCCCTCCCCTTCTATTCCTCACTGGGCTCTTTCTTCTAATCACCTGCCTATCAACTCCTTCGGAGTCCCCTCCTCCTCCCCTTTCCTCTATGGTTCGCTCTGCTCTCCTATCAGATTCCTTTATCTCCTACCCACCTGGCTTCACTTATTACTTTCTAGCATCCTCCTTTCCCTCACTTCACCTTTTTATTTTGGCATCTTCCCCCTTCTTTTCCAGTCCTGAAGAGGTATCTTGATCAGAAACGCCAACTATTTATTCTTTTCCATAGATGCTGCTTGACCTACTGAGTTCCTCCTGCATTTTGTATGTGGTGCTTTGGATTTCTAGCATCTGCAGATTTTCTCATGTTTATTATTAAAACCTTTTATTTAGATTAAGTAAAATAAAAACACAAATAATTTAAATAGAATTAATCAATTGAAAAATATTTGTTACTTGAAACTTGGTTATTTTCCTCAGAATTATTGCTGTCCATTAAATGAATAGAGTTCCTGACTCTGCCTTGTTAGGTTTGAATGCTTTCATAAACCAAGGTAAAAGTATTTGAAAACAGTTAATGCTGCTCTAAAGTCAAGCATGACAATCTGGATCGATGATGCCAATTTTAGCCCACGTTCTATATTGTCTTTATTGCCTTTCTCTTGAAAGACTGATTTTAAACCTGACAGGAAGATCATAAATTTTTTGCTGTTAACTTGATAACCCTGCTCCCCCCACCCCAAATCTTTGTTTCAAGTGTTTGAAACAGGTAGAATGCTTGGAGTTTTTCAGGAAATTATGCATGTATTATTAGTAAAGAACACTGAGGCTGTCTACAAGAAGGGTCAGAGCCGTCTGTATTTCCTGAGGAGACTGAGGTCCTTTAACATCTGCCGGACGATGCTGAGGATGTTCTACGAGTCTGTGGTGGCCAGTGCTATCATGTTTGCTGTTGTGTGCTGGGGCAGCAGGCTGAGGGTAGCAGACACCAACAGAATCAACAAACTCATTCGTAAGGCCTGTGATGTTGTGAGGATGGAACTGGACTCTGACGGTGGTGTCTGAAAAGAGGATGCTGTCCAAGTTACATGCCATCTTGGACAATGTCTCCCATCCACTGCATAATGTACTGATTGGGCACAGGAGTACATTCAGCCAGAGACTCATTCCACCGAGGTGCAACACAAAGCGTCATAGGAAGTCATTTCTGCCTGTGGCCATCAAACTTTACAACTCCTCTCTTGGAGGGTCAGACACCCTGAGCCAATAGGCTGGTCCTGGACTTATTTCCTGGCATAATTTACATATTATTATTTAACTATTATGGTTCTATTACTATTTATTATTTATGGTGCAACTGTAACGAAAACCAATTTCCCCCGGGATCAATAAAGTATGACTTCGACTATGACTATAAGGTATTTTGACTGATTACAAATTTATCCTTCGATTTTGTACACAACATTTTCTTTTGCATGGAAGACAACCATCTATTGACTCAGTAATAGGCCCTTTGATACTTCTGCTCGGAGCAGTTTCATCTCCTCTCCACAAGCACATGTAATTTTCCATTGAACGCAAGAATTTGATTTTCTTGGTCACTGTTTCACATTTCCAGTCTGATGCAATTGAATAGACAGGAACATATAAGAGCAATTCATGACTCATCCTTATTACATAGAGTGAGTGGGATGAACTGCTTGATAGCTCGCAGTTTGTGTGATTTCAGATTGATTTTTATGTATTTTAACTGCAAATCTCTCTCAACATTCAAGCTATAAACAGAAGAGATTCTGCAGATGCTGCTTTTTGATTTGGACGTGAATACAAAAAATTGGTTCAAATTTGCAGATATACAAGGAGGTTCTGTTTTGCAAGTATTCATCGAGTCGAGTGGACAAGTGATTCAGCAGCTCTTGGAAGCAATTCAAGATGAATTGATGAATTGAGAGCATGGATTGACCGAGAAGCAAACCAGGTCACCAACACCATTTGTTAATTCTTAGACTTGAGGGAATCTGGGACTCTACTACAGAGTTCTATGAAAGCATGAATTACAACTTGGGTGAAATCTTGCAATTGGGAATCTGGGACTCTACTACAGAGTTCTATGAAAGCATGAATTACAACTTGGGTGAAATCTTGCAATTCATTTGTCCCTTTTCCAAGAAATAATTTGTTGAATGGATGAAGCTTGGAAAGGTATGATGCAAAGATAGTGTACGTGCTTAAGAATTAAGTTTTTAATTTTAGTGACCAATACCCTGCAGTCCTCAATAATAGACAACAAAGTTGTTCATGCCAACTAAATCTCAGTTCTGTCATAGTACATTTGCTTAAAATTGACTGAGGCGGAATGCAGTTATAGCAAACAGTACACAAACCGACAAGATTGTGAAATTAATTGTAAAGAGTTAAACTACAGTTGCATAAAGAGAACAAGTATGTAGTAACACATTTTGTAACCCTAACCAATACATGCAGTGTTAGTGATAAGGGATGCAATGGCTCCTGCAGACGTTATCCTTCTTTCTCTCCCCCATTTTAAAACGCATTAGGAATGGATTTGTTTTAGTAAATCATGCAAAACCTCAAATGCCACACAAAGATATAAAAAATAGCTATGTTATCCATGCCATCTGTAGCCTCCAACTACATTTCGGACTTGAACTGTAGTGCGCCAGTACTTCAAACTTTTCAGTTAGGCAGTCACTGTTATTTTTTCATTCACCTGTCAGTCCTATTGTGTGAAATTAGGGGTCTTGAATCTGTGGCATCTACTTCTGGCAAAATTTAACATTGTAAATTTCACTCTGTGCTAGTTAGGAAGATAATGAATGCACTGAAGTGGTTAAAAGTGCAGTCTTTTATTTTTAGATTGAAATGGTAGTTCTAAGCCACTTGAGCTTTGCACTTTAGTTTGATGCTAGTGAATTATCTGCTAAGATTACTATTTGATCTACATCTGCATGTATCGGTTCTACAGCTGGGGAAACATGAGGTCAGTCTTTTTTGAAAAGAAACATGTCAAGTGGAATTAAGTAATTCTTTGGAGATTGAAGTAGTCGCTCATTCCGGTTTGTGTTTGAGAGTTTTGAAGCATTTGGTACTTGATGAAATAGCAGAATTGTTAGATCATTTGTAGTGCTGCAAAGGAGCCCTGGCCTTAATTCTTACCACTTAATATTTAACAACTGGAGCTTGGCTGCTGGACCCAGACTTGATGCAGATAGAAAATCATATAAAGCTCACATTATAGAAGGATGATTTATATCAGTGAACCAGATATACTTTTTGCCATTATTTTGGTAGAATCAGGTTAATTTAATCACTTGAATTTAAATTCCCATTCTTCTGTGAGCTAGAATTTTGGGTACTAGTTCATTAACTTAACTGCAACTGCAGGTTGCTGCCATGTCCCATTTTCTCATCATAATTTGGCAGTCAGTTGTAAAATAACACTGGCAATGACTTAGGAATATATTTCCATACTTGCCATGCAAATTGAGGGGCTGGTGTGTGCTTTTGGAGAGAATGTTGACCAGAAAAAGAATCTGACAAACATGTTAAGGTAAATGTTATGTCAAAATCAACACTTCAAAATAACCTGGAATGAAAAGCATATTCAGTCCATCATTCCAGGTCCTTCTATCATTTCATACATTACCACTTATTTATTTATTTATTGAGATACAGCGGGGAATAGGCCCTTCTGGCCCTTCAAGCAGCACCGCTGAGCAATTCCCTTGATTCAACCCTAGTCTAATCAGGGGGTAATTTACAATGATCAATTAACCGAACAACCGGTACATCTTTGGACTGTCAGAGGAAACCCACTCGTTCATGGGGAGAGTGCACAGTCTCCTTACAGGCAGAGGTGGGAATTGAACCAGGGGTGGTGGTGTAAAGTGTTGTGCTAACACTGTGCCACCCCAATTGGTATGGATCAGATTAATAGTACTCTTGCCCATACAATTGATTGTTTGTCTCTATTATTTTTTCTCATTTTAAATTTCCTCTCATCCTCACATTCTTAAGCCAAGCCCAGCACCATGGTAGCCGCTATTGTTAACATTTATTTTCCTCTCTTTACTAAATCGCCCTAAATGTGCTTCAAAAAGTCCTTCACTGCTTTTCAATAATATAAAGATCACGGAAATCATATAAACACAGATTTGTTTTTGGCTAGTGTAAGGAGGTGAGAGGAAGGGGTGAGTTAAGCTGTTGCTGGAACAAAGTGAGGACAAGGATGATGGGCAGTTGGAGTCAGGTGAGCTGGGTGGAGGTAGGCACAGTTTAGATTCTAGCAGGTGGTAAGTGGGAAGACAAGAAACTGCAACGACTAGAATCTCATATGGAATAGTGGGATTGGGTAAGGGATGGGTGACAGACAGAAGGACCTGTTGACTGTGGGGATAGGAGACCTACAGGGTAAGTGTGTGGGTGTTAGGGAGATGGAGGATGAACCAAGTGAAGGATGGGGAACAAAACTGGGTGACGGCAGTTGGTAGGAATGGGAAAAAGGAGGGCTGAGTGAATTTAGGTGGATTAGAAGGAGAAAGAAAGGAACCCAGGTGATGCTGGTTACTTGAAGTGGAAAACTCAATGCCCATTGGGTTGGAGACTACCCGGTCAAAATATGAGGCATTGTTCTTCTTGATTGAGTTTGGTGTCACCCGTAGTGACGAAGGTCAAGAACAGATAGGTCGGTGTGGAAGTGAGAAGAGTCGCATGCAACTGTGAACTCTACAAGGCCACTGAGCACAGGTATTCTGCAAAACGGTCACCTAGTCTGTTCTTGGTTAAAGTTGGACTGTGTGCCTACCTGGAAGGGCATTTAGGGTCTGGATGGTGGTGAGGGAGGAGATGTAGATACCAGGGCTGCATTTCCTGCAGTTGTAGGGGAAGTTGTGGGAGATGGGGAGGTGTTGTGTGAATAAAGATAAGTAAACCAGGAAGTGATGGAAAGAGTGGTCTCTGCAAATTAGGAAAAGGTGGAAAGGAGATGTGGCTGGTGCTGGAATCATGTTGCAGCTGCAGAAATGATGAAGGATGATGTGCTGGATGCGGAGGTTGCTGAGCAAAAGGCAATGTCTGGGGAACATGAGAAATACGGCAGGGGTAGGCCATCCAGCCTGTTGAGCCCACTCCACCATTCAATATGATCTGACCATGGACGAATCTCCACCTTTCTACCTTTTCCCCAAACCCTTAATTCCCCTACTATGCAAAAATCCAAACTTGTCTTAAATATATTTACTGAGGTAGCCTCCACTGCTTCATTGGGAAAAGTAATTCCTCCTCATCTTCATCCTAAGTTTACTCCCCCGAATCTTGAGGCTATGTCCCCCAGTTCTAGTCTCACCTACAAATGGAAACAACTTTCCTGCCTCTATCTTATCTATCCCTTTCATAATTTTATATGTCTTTATAAGATCTCTTCTCATTCTTCTGAATTCCAGCGAGTACGGTTCCAGGTGACTCAATCTCTCCTCATAGTCTAACCCCCTCATCTCCGGAATCAACCTGGTGAACCTCCCCTGCACCGCCTCCAAAGCCTCCTCAAGTAAGGAGACCAGAACTGCACACAGTACTCCAGATGTGGCCTCACCAGTACGCTGTATAGTTGCAGCATAACCTCCCTGCTCTGAAATTTCGTCACTCTAGCAATGAACTCTGGCTCTGTTCTGACTGAAGGGAGGGTGGGGTGAGAGCAGAAGAGCAAGAAATGGAAATGCAGATGAAGGCGCCATCAAGCATAGAGAGCTGAAGCTAAGTTTCCTGAAAGGAAGACATTTCACATGTCCTGGAAAAGGGGGACTTGGATGCAGAGGAGATGGAAAAGCTGAAGGAAAGCATTCTATTCTTGCAAGAGATTGGCTGGAAGGAAGTGTAGTAAATGTATCTCAGGGATCAGTGGGTTTATAGTGAAAGTCAGGTAATAGTTTTATCTCCTGAGATGAGACACGGAGATCCAGAAAAAGGGAAGATGTGTCAGAAATGAACTAGGTATATTTGAAGGTAGGGTAGAAGTTCATAGCAAATGTGATAAAATTGCTGAGTTTGGCATAAGTGCAGGACCTGTCACTAACACAGTCATCAGTGTGGTGGAGTGAGAATTGACAGTGATGTCAAAGTAGGTTTGGACAAGGGCCATTACATGTAAGCAGGCACAACTAAGGCCCAATGCAAGTGCCCATGGCTACACCTATACATATAGGATAAGTTTAGAGGGATATGGGCCAAATGCAGACAAATGGAAAAGCTCAGGTTAGCACCTTGGTCAGCATGGACGTTGGACTAAAGAACCGGGTTCTGCGCAGCATGACTCTGTGCCATTGAGTTCTAGATCATAAACCCTTTACTATTTTTAAAGAGAATTTTCTGCACATCCCCATATCACTCTTATTCCTTTCTCTTTCATTCCTTGTTTTTTTTTCTCTTTTTTTTCCCTTTCTCTGTATCCTATTGTCCAAAAATAATTCTGAATCTTGCCAATGAAAGCAAGTAAGCTTCAGATACTGAAAACCTGAAATGAAAGCAGAAAATGCTGGAAACACTCAGCAGGTCAGGAGGCATCTAGGGAAAGAGAAACACAGTTAAATTTGAGGAATCTTAATCAGAACTGTGAAATTGTGAAAGCAAGCAATTCTTTGAATTACAGGGAGGTGGGAAAAGGCTTAGGATAAAAGAGGTATCTGTCATCAGCCAGAGTTACTATGGGGATAATCTGTAAACAGTGTCATCGAATAGATTAATAAGGGCAGTTAGAGGTGACAGGAACAAAGGATCACATAGGCTGTGAAGCTACAGAACTGAAAGCAGTGCCCAGGACATCAGATTGTGCTGGTAGAAATCAATACACTGACCCAATATTGCAGATTCATGATGTACAGCGTTGTTTGTAGATTCTGAAAAAAGAAAACAAGTTACCTGAAATTGTTAAATTTTGCAATATTGCAGATTCATGATGTACAGCGTTGTTTGTAGATTCTGAAAAAAGAAAACAAGTTACCTGAAATCATGAGTCTGGAAGAATGCTTTGCACCTAGATGGAAGATGAGGTGTTATTTTTCAAATTTACATGGGGCCTTGTTATAATAAAGGATGGAGAATTTCTTGTGGCAGATAACGAAAAGTTCTGGGTGACCCATAGACTGGATACAGGTTCTGAGTCCATCACCAATGACATGATTCCTTCCCCTTTCAATATTGTGAAGGGACCATTCTCTTCCTCTTTTGCTGGTCTTATTGTGACCTCCCAACCAAAAGCTCTGCAGATGACTTTACTGTACAACTGCACCTACAACATCATCTTTCTAATCACTCCTTCCAAATGAAGCAGCAGTTCAAATGCACTGCTTCAAATCTAATGTATCGCTTTTGGTGTTTATGACATTGTGTCATCTACATCAGAGGAAACGACACAGATTAAGCACCTATGCTTAACTGCAGGGGCTACCCTAAGCTTCTAGTAACCTGTCACTTAATTCTCTAGCCAACTCTATTTCTGACCTGTGGCCTCTTGTAGTGCTATAATAAGGCTTAACGTAAGCTTGAGGAACATCAACTCATTCCACATGTACGTGACCTATCAAGTTCAACAACTTCAGGTAATATGCTTTCTCTGTTTGCATTAGAACTGGCCGTAGTAACACACACAAAATGCTTGAGGGACTCAGAAGATCAGGCAACATCTATGGAGAGAAATAAAAAGTTGATGTTTCAGACGTGATGAAGGGTCTCAGCCAAAAACATTGACTCTTTATTTCTCTCCATAGACGCTGCCTGACCTGTTGAGTTCCTCTAACATTTTGTGTGTGTTGCTCTGGATTTCCAGCATCTATAGAATCTTTTGTATTTAGAACCGTATCTGTTATAGGTCATCCACATGTCACATTATCTCATTTTTATCTTTTCTCTGCTCACATGGCATGGCCTCCTGGCCATTTTATACAATCTAGGTTTCACGTTATCTCATTCTTACCCTTTCTCTGCTCACATGGCCTGCCTTCTGGCCATTTTCAACAATCCAGGTTAATGTTTCATTGTTTTTTCCCAATATCTCCAAAGATCAAAGTACATTTGTTATTGAAGTATGTATACTATGTACAACCTTGAAATTCGTCTTCTTACAGGCAGCCACAAAAACAAAGAAACCAACTAGAACCCATTTAAAAAGACTGTCAAACACACAGTGTGCAGAAGAAAAGAACAAATTTTGCAAACAATAAAAAATATACAAATAATAATCAGAACTAAGTTCACTAAAGTGAGTCCACTGCCATGAAGCCAATTCATCACTGCAGCCAGTCCAGGAGCCATAGCCTCAGTTCAGCACAGAGATGAGTAGACCTTGTGGAGCAGTGAGCTGAACATCTCTGGCCCTGACACTCCAACCTTTTCAATCTGGCCCTACACATAAATTGGCTAACCATCGTTCTAACCAATGTTCCTCGTTCTTGGGCCCTGGCCCTTCCGTTTCAATTCAACCCCAAGTTCACTTTGTCAATGGCCAAATATCAACTTGTTCCTTGCTCTCGGGCTTGGGCCCCTTTGCCTTAATTCGGCTTGTACCCAACCTTTTCAATATGGCCCTGCGCTTAAATCATACAAACATCAGCACATTCCTTGCTGTTGGGCCTGCCGCCTTGATTTGGCCACAAGTCAATGGCCAAATCTTGATAACCTAGCAACCAACTAACTTCATCAACAGCAACTCTGTCCTCACCTTATCAGGAGATTCCCTTTGTCCTGCCCGTCATTTCCCTCCCTCTCTGCAGCTTAAAACTATCTTGTTTTTTCCCTTTTCCCAGTTCTGACTAATATCTCTGAACTGTTCGGCATGGACTGGATGGGGCAAAGGTCTTGTTTCTGTGCTGCAGTTCTCAGTGACTGTCACTGAAACATTAGCTTTCTTTGTTTTTATATTGATGCTGCCTGACCTGTTGAATATCCTGAGCATTTTCTGTTCTTATTTTTAAATACAGCCATCTTCTTGTTTTGTTTTATTCAGTCCAATGTTGTTAATGTGCAATAGATACTGTCCTTTGGTTTTGAAAATATTCATCAGCAGTCACTAATTTTAATAAAGTATACAATTCTTGACTGTCTAGTGTAAAATTCCTCGTGTGTTTCATTATGAACAATGCATAGACAACACGGTAAAGGAACTTGGATGTCAAATTAGCCATTACCTTGTTTAAACAGCAGGACTCCGTTATATGAGAGAAGTGTAGCATTTTTTTTCTGCTGTTCATTGGCAAAGCATACAACAGCTAATGTGAAATTCCAATTTGAGTGAAGGTGTTATCTCTTAGTTTTCTAGGGTAGTGTTAAAGACAGCTGCTCTTCATTTAATGCTTTAATGCCTTCATGCCACAAAATTGCCAATGACGTCAAGAGCATAATCTGTGGTGATCTTGTAGATGAATAACTGTGGATTGGAGTTTTTTATTCAGTGCCTTTAATGTAATTCAGATTGTGTGAAACCTTGCATCCTGTTTAATCCTGAGCTAAGTATCACATCTGTTCACTAAAATCTGGTTATTTCACCTCCACAGCTTCTTTTGACCTTATTTGAATCTTTGCTGAACCTTTTGTCACCTGCAGGCTCAACAGAATAAAATTCACCTTCGCACTTTTGATTCAATGGGTTGTAAAATCATACGTTATAGAAACAGAGGCTTCAACCCACTGTGTCTGTGCTGACCATTGTGCCAATCGCACTTGCTGACATTAATTCCATGTTCCTCCATGCCTTGCTCATTCAAGTACCTGTCCAGCTAACTCTTAAATATTGTTACCATGTCTGCTACCACCATCTCCGTTAGCAGCTTGTTCCAAATACCACCTACTCTGTGTGTGGAAAAACTTACTCCTGATATCCCCTTTAAGCCTCCCCCTCCTCATCTTAAAGCTTTACCATCCAGAAAACAGACTTTAGCGATATACCTACCGTGTTGTGGTTTATTGATCATGACAGAAGGTCTCTCTGGTGCTTTCCACGCCCTCCCCTCTCTCTTATCCTTTTCCCAACCTTGATTCCTCTCTCCCTTCCCCCTTCCCACTCTCACTCCACAATAGAGACCCATATCAGAATCAGATTTATCATCACTCACATGTCATGAATTTCTTTTTTTTTTGTGTGACAGCAGTACAATGCAATACATAAAATCAGTATTGTTATTGTACAAAAGTCTTAGGCACTCTAGCTATATACATGTGCCTAAGAATTTTGCACAGTACTGTCTCTGTTATCTGTTTAGCATGAGACAATTGGCTGTCTGTCATTATTTAATATCTTCACCCAATATTGGCAGAAGAGTATGATGGACAGTGACAATGTAATGAAGACTGATCTTATCCTTATTTCTCTAAAAATATGCCATTGTCTTCACAGTATCCATAATTGTACCTAGAAAAAGAGGAAGTCACTTGATATTTTGTGCTCTCAGAAAGAGATATTAATGTCATTCCCCCCCCCCCCCCCCCCGTTCTTACTTGGCATTTACAGTTCTCAACATTTGGCACTGTTGGCATGGAGTTCAGGGTTGAGTATTTTGTTGTCTTTCCACAGGTGAACATCCCTAACTCTCCCACCACCAACTTATTGGCTTGCACTGGAAATGCATTTCCCACACAAATCGATTGGTGTTCCTTGTTGCCAAGTCTGCTGTGGTGTATAATATGTCTAGATTCAGCTCTCTGGAAACCTGTATCATTACAAATTTAAAAGCTGTTGATGTAAGATTGGTCTAGTTAGGGGTTCCCAACCTTCTTTTATGCCATGGACCCCTACCATTACCTGAGGGGTCTGTGGACCTTGGGTCTGAGTTTTCATTGTACAGCATTTTTGCCGTCTTGGAGATTCATATTAAAGCTCTGCATTATGCTTGCAAATTGGGAAGCTCAACGCACAGAAACCTTATTAATGATTTTGTATTTACTATTTTTTCCCAATTTCTCCTTGATGCTATTAAATGATGAACACTTATCCACTTTTTTTCTTGACACCACTGCAAGGATGTATGACCTATAAGCTGCTGTTTTTAATGAAAACTTGCATTGCCAGAATTATGGAAGGTACAACAATGTACAGTATTTGAGAGGTTTATTGGCTGTTTTATTGTGTCCTATTTTTGTCACTTTCTGTTGTAAATTCAAAGGTGAGAACGTGAGGATGGGATGATTGAATTGTTGGCTTCATGATAGAACAGGGAACAGTTCAGGCCCTTCAGCCCACGATGTTCTCCTGACCCTTTAGCCTACTCCAAGATCAGTCTAACTCTTCGCTCCCACATAGAGCTCCATTTTTTCTTTCATTCATGTGCCTATCTAAGAGTCACTTAAATGTCCCTCATATATCTGCCTCTACCACTACTTCTGTCAGTGCATTCCATGCACTTATCACACTCTGTGTTTAAAGAAAAAACCTACCTCTGACATCCCCCTTATACTTTCCTCATCACTTTTCAATGATGTCCTTTCGTGTTAGCCATTGCTGCCCTAGGGAAAAAGGTGATGTCTGTCCACTCTATCTATTATGATCTTATACACCCCTGTCAAGTCCCCTGTTATTCCCCTTCACTCCAAAGAGAAGGGCCCTAGTTTTCTCAGTCTTTCCACAGTAGACATGCTCTCTAATTGATCAGTATCCTGGTAAAGCACCTCTCCACCTTCTCAAAAACCTCCACATCCTTCCAATAATGAGGCAATCAGCACTGAACATAATACTCCCAAGTGTGGTCTAACCAGATTTTTATAGAGCTGCAGCATTACCTTGCAGCCCTTGGACTCAATTCCCCAACAAATGAAGGCCAACGCACCATGCACCTTCTTAACTTGTGTGGTAACGATATCTTTTCCTGAAACTATCTTTAGTCAGATGTGTTGGTCTTCAGGTTTTTGCTGAACCGTTCTTTTATTAAAATCAAACAAAAGAAAATCTAAACCACTGTTTTCAATCTATATTTGATACATTAGTTCACTGTGAAAGTCTATTTAAATTTCAGACTTCCAGAGTGAGGGCACTCTGATTCACTTTGTTGTTCAGCTTCATCTTTGGCTGCAGAAGCTTTTCAGCTGCCATAGTCACTCAGAATCAGAATCGAGCTTATTATCACTGACATGTGTTGTAAAATTTGTTGTTTTTCAGCTGTAGTACGGTGCAAAACATACTATAAATTTCAATAAGAAGTACAGTGTATATAAAATAATGTAGTGTTCATGGGTTCATTGACCATTCAGGAATCTGATGGTGGAGGGAAAGAAGCTGTTCTTAAACCTGTTCTCTGTACTTTACCCGATCACCGAATCCTTGAGGCATTGTTGGATGACAAGATTAAATTTACCAGTTTGCTGTGCTATTGGAAGAGCTTCCTCAATAATTTAGTCAGTGATTTTTAGTTGATCTCTATGAAAGAAATAGCCACTAAAGACATTTTTAGTCATTTATTAACTGTTGACATTACTGACGACAACAGCATTTATGTCTATCAGTAATCACCCTTGAACTGAGGAGGCAATTAAGAGTAAAGGTCTGGAGTTACAGATTAGACAGACAGGATATGCATGGAAGCTTTCATTCCCTGAAGAATGTTTGTGGATATAAAAATACCTGCAAAAAGACAGCATGTGTTGCACATTTACTAAAGACCTCATTGAATGTTGGAATGTTTAAACTTGAAGAATGAAATGCACAGGGCATGAATATGTTAAAACCCTCAAATCTTCTTCTCTTGCATTTTTTTGACAGAGGTACATATGATATATATGTAAATAAGGGTGGGCAGCCTCAGCTTGTTGGCAAATATGACAATCACGGCAGCTTTGGTGAGCTGGCACTCATGTACAACACTCCAAGGGCTGCTACTATCATCGCTACCACGGAAGGAGCTCTTTGGGGGCTGGTAAGTAACATTAAAGCAACAAAATTTCATGAAAGCTTGTCGGATATTCAGGCACAGTGTTTCTTATGTAGTGAATTTGGGTTTGTAGATCAGAGCTTTGAAAATTGGTTTATTTCAAATTGAAGGAAGTTTTATTTGTTAAGTAATTAAAGAGGTGCATCACTTTCAGTGCTTTGCTCATGGCTCAAGGATGAGGTAGAGTATGGTGTGACCTGTGATAGCTGGGGTTAAGTCAGTAGCAGGGTTCAGAAAGATTTGGTGTAATGTTTTTAACATGGAGCTTAAGGTAGCCTGGGTACAAAGAACTGAAAGTGATCAAAAGAAATAACAGTTGAACCTGAAATAAGCCTACACTCAGTGGCCACTTTATTAGGCATTTCTCTACATCTGCTTGTTAATACAAATATCTCTTCAGCCAACCATGTGGCAGCGACTCAGTGTATAAAAGCATGCAGACATGCTCAAGATTTTAAGTTATTGTTCAGACCAATCAGAATGAGAAGAAATATGATCTAAGTGACTTTGATCGTGGAATAATTGTTGGTGCCAGATGGGGTGGTTTGAGTATCTCAGAAACTGCTGATCTTCTGGGGGATGTTCGTGCACAACAGTTCTCTAGAGTTTACAGAGAATGGTGTGAGAAACAAAAGAAATATCCAGTGAGCGGCAGTTTTATAGGCGAAAACACCTTGTTAGTTAGCAAGCTCAAATAAGAATTGTCAGGTTGGTTCAAGCCGACAGGAAGGCAACACAAATAACCACATTACAACAGTGTTGTGCAAAAGAGCATCTCTGAACGCATAACATGCTGAACTTTGAAATGGATAGGCTACAGCCGCAGAAGACCACACCTGGTTTCATTCCTGTACCTAATAAAGTTGCTACTCAGTGTATTTTTTTTTTGAAAAAAACTGTGCAGTAAAGCTGTCAGTCTAAAATATTATACCTGTTTATCATATTTTATATCTTATTTTCCCTGTCTGGGATGAATTGAAACTGTGGAAACAGGTAGGAGCTGCTAGATTATTATACAGGTGACCTGTAGGTTTGGTGGGGGGGGGGTTCAGGTGTGGGTGATTCCTTTACTAGAAAAAAAGTACATTGTCCATATCACAGTTTTCTGAAATGTGAAATGTAGTCGTCTACGTACGTGTTAAGAAATACAAGTTAAAGAAAAATACATTTTTTGGGGTTTTTTTCTTATAAATTTTGTAACAATGAATTTTTATTTCTTATCCCAGATTTTTGATAGTAATTTATACATCCAGTAAGGGCAAATTTTCATCACCAGAACTGATGTAATGTGGGAGTACTTTTATTTCAGGTGTTTTAGAACTGAGAAATGTTTCAGATCCAAGTTAAAATTGTGGTTTACTCATTGATTTGTATTGTTAATATACTAAAAATGCTCCAAGTGACTGCAGAGGGGTTTAATCAGAAAAGTGTATCGATTAATTTTGATATGAGTGTTTCAGTTTGGAAAAAATGAAGGACACCAAGTTTCTACAGTAGATGCTTTTTGAAGTACAAATGCTTTTTCAATTCCTTTAAAAGTAACCTGTACGCTTGAATTAAGGCAACAGGAAAAAAATTGTATTTTCAAATGTTAATCCTCAGATTGATTGGCCCCCTGAACGAAACATAGACAATTGTATGTGCTTATGTAAAACAGTTGTGAAGGTTTTAATCATTTATGGCAGAACAATGCATAGGCATTTGCAAATAGATGCAGTTGCCATGTATCTAGACAGTGTAGAAATAGGTGTCACAGAATCTGTAGTAGAAAATTTGGCTGGTTTGCAATTTCTGAACTGTACAGATGTTTTTTATGTAATATGTTGGTGACTTGTTTGTTATTGGTAGGCATTTTTGTGCATGTGTGTGTGTGGTTAAGTTGCCTTTTTCTGCATTCATTATTTCATATAGAATGTAAAGCATTACAGCACTGTAGAGGTCCTTCAGACAAAATGTTATGCTAATCTGTTGACCTACTCTGTAAGATCAATATAACTCTTCCCTCCAACATAGCCCTCAAATTTTTTTTATCATCCATGTGCTTATCTAAGGTAGAAATGTCCCTGATGTATCTGCCTGTACCACCTGCCCTGGCGATGAGTTCCCAATCTCCCAAACACCTGAGCAATCACAGTATCAAGTTCATTGATGACAGAACAGTGATGTGGCTCAACACCACGAAAGATGAGACAGCCTACAGAGAGGAGGTGGAAGAGCTCAAGACCTACTGCTAGGCAAATAACCTCTTCTTTAATGTCAACATGACAAAGAAAATGGTTGTTGATTTCAGGAGAACCCTCCCCCCATCTTACATCGGCAGTACAGCAATGGAAAATGCAAGCAGTTTCAAACTCCTGGCAGTGCACATCACACACAACCTCTCATGTTCCCAGAATACACAGTCAGGAAAGCTCACCAAAGCCATTACTTTCTGAGGAAGCTGAAAAAAGTTGGACTCTGCACATCTCCACTCAGGTCAAGCCAAGTTTATTGAAATTTAACTATATACATGTACAGTTTGTATGTATCGTACATAACCATATAAAGTGTACAGAAATGTGACAGCGTTTCTTCGAAATAGGGTGTAAAGCACAGTAGTGCACATAACACACAATACTTATGAAGGTACGGATAGAATCTGCGGATGAATCACACATAAATAACAAACTAAAGTGCATTAATTTTAAGTATTGGAAAGTATGGAACAGATTAACCAGTGACACTTCGAATACGATATTTCTGGGAGTTCAGAACCTAATGGCCTGGAGGAAGAAACTGTTTCTCATCTTGACTGTTCTTGACTGTTTCCTGCCTGATGGTAGAAAGTCAAAGGGGATGCTGGATCAATGGGTGGGATCCTTAATAATACTAAGGACTCTGCATATGTAGCGCTCCTGATAAATATCCCTAATGGATGGTGGGGAGACCCCTATGATCCTCTCAGCTGTTCTCAAAGCCCTTTGTAGGGACTTCTGGTCCGATGCTCAACTGTTCTCATACCAGATGGAGATGCAGTTTGTCAGGAAGCTCTCAGTGGTGCTCCTGTAAAACACAGTTAAGATGAGGGGTGAGGGGGAGCATTACTTGCCTCAATCTTCTTAGGAAGTGGAGGTGCTGCTGTGGCTTCTTGTTTAGGGAGATGATATTAAGGGACCAGATGAGGTCATCTGTGATGTGAACTCCCAGGAACTTGGTACACTTAACTCTCTCCAGAGGAGCTATGTATTCGCAGAGGGGGATGGTTTTCCTCCACCTTCCTGAAGTCCACAGTGATTTCATTTGTCTTCTCTGCATTCAGGCTTGGGTTGTTCTTCTCACACCAATCCACCAGCCACTCCACTTCTTCTCTGTGCTCTGTCTTGTCATTGTTCTTGATAAGGCCAACCAATGTTGTGTCATCCACAAACTTGGTGACACAGCCCTAGCTGGATCCTGCGATGCAGTCATGCATCTGCAGTGTGAACAGCAGCAGGCTGAGCACACAGCCTTGGGGAGCACCAGTGCTCAGCGTAAAGGGACAGGGACGTTGCTGCCCACACGGTCTGACTGTGGCCTTACTGTACTCTGGCCTAAATTCTAACCATTGTTATCTTCAAGCTCATTTAATTCAATGCTTTCACACCTGGTTCAGATGTCCTTCCTTTCTTTGTCTGTCAGGGCTGCACTTGAATACGAAGTGCTTTCTTAATTCAAAAACACAGAAATTGAATAGTTAACAGGGAATTGTTTTAAAGTTCCAACAATAATTAATGTACAGAAAGTTGGAATCGGAATGAGATTTAATATCACTGGCATATGTTGTGAAATTTTGTTGTTACATGGCAGCAGTACAATGCAATACATAATGAAATCTGTAAGTTACCATAAATACGTGTGCGTGTGTGTGTATGTATATGTATATATGTGTATGTATATATATGTATGTTAAATAAGTAGTGCAAAAACAGGGAGTTAAAAAGTACTGAGGTACTGTTCATGTGCTGAATGTCCATTCAGAAATCTGATGGCAAAGGGGAAGAAGCCATTGCTGGATCTTAGAGTGTGGGTAAAACACAAAATAATTGATTGCATAAGTATTCACCCCTCCTCTTAATACAACACATCAAATCATCACTGGTGTAGCCAGCTGGATTTAGAACTCACATAATTAGTAAAATGGAGATCACCCGAGTAGATACACCAATTCAGTATTAAGGAGATGCAACTCTGGAAACAATTACAGCATTGAGTCTGTGTGGGTAGGTCTCTATCAGTTTTGCATATCTGAACACGGCAATTTTTCCCCATTCTTCTTTACAAGACTGCTCAAGTTCTGTCAGATTGCATGGAGATTGTGAGTGAATAGCCCTTTTCAAGTCCAGCCACAAATTCTTAATTGGATTGAGGTCTTGTCTCAGGGACACTCAGGGTCATTAACTTTGTTGTTTTTAAGTCATTCCTATGTAGCTTTGGCTTTATGCTTGGGGTTGTTGTCTTGCTGGAAGACAAATTTTCTCCCAATTTGCTGTTCTCTTGCAGACAGCATCAGGTTTTCCTCCAGGATCTCCCTGTATTTTGCTGCATTCATTTTACCCTCTACCTTCACAAGCCTTCCAGGGCCTGCTGCAGTGAAACATCCCCACAGCCACAACAATGCTTCATGGTAGGCATGGTATGTTTTTGATTATGTGTGGTGTTTGGCTTACACCAAACTTAGCGTTTAGTCTGATGGCCAAAAAGCTCAATTTTTGTTTCATCAGACCATAAAACCTTCTTCCTGCTGACTTCAGAATCTCCCACATGCCTCTCCCATAAAACTGCTACTGGTGAAGCATCTAGGCAACAGCAGTTTCTCCCATCTCAGCTTCTGAAGCTTGTAACTCCTCCAGAGAGGTCATAGCTCTTTTGGTGGCTTCCCTCACTAATCCCCTTCTTGCATGGTCAATCAGTCTTTGAGGATGGCTTGCTGTAAGCAGATTTACAACTGTGCCATATTCTTTCCATTTCTTGATGATTGACTTAACTGTACTCCAAGGAATATTCAGTGACTTAGAAATTTTCTTGTATCCATCTCCTGACATGTACTTTTTAAAAAAATTTTATTTTTATTTGGATAAGGTATTCACAAGCAATACCTTTTTTTCACAAGCAAAACCTTTTCCATTTTTTATGTAAGTCTATATTAATTTGTACATTCACAAGTGCACATTGAGATAATATAGAAAATAATTAGCACTCAAATAGATGTTTACGTGCAATTGTAATTCCACTCTAGCTGTTATAAAAAATATTAATAATAATGGTTGAATACTAATTTCCATGTATCTCTTCTGGTCCATTTCTTTCTGGTCCAAAATTTCCCCAGATCTTTTCTTTTCTTGTGTTAATTCCACATTTTCCAAAAAAAGGAACAGTAAACATTCGAGCCAAGGGTGCTTATGTTAACACTATTACTATGTTGGTGAGACAAGCAGTATAAACCATTTGGAGAGTCATCTAAAGTCTGCTCCCTCTGGGGTTATAAATTAAATCCATTTATTCCAAACTCAATAAAATTTTTCCTTTTGAATTCTCAGAGAGTAGGTCATCTTTTCCATTTTAAATATTTCCAAAATGATTTCATGCCAATCTTCTAATGTAGGTGATGTTGGATTTAACAACTTTGTGGTGATTGATTTCTTACTTGCCGCTAAAAGGGCCTGCAGCAGCTTTATATCTTTCTTCTGTTCCAAAAACAATACATGCCCCAAGTAGAGAGTCTCAAAGTTCAGAGGTATCTGAGACATGTACTTTTCAATAACCTTTTTGTGGAGTTGCTTGTAGTTTTCTTTTGTCTTTGTGGTGTAGTTTTTGCCAGGATACTGACTCACCAGCAGTTGGACCTTCCGGATACAGGTGTATTTTTACTACGATCAATTGAAACACCTCGACTGCACACAGGTGATCTCCATTTAACTCATTATGTGAGTTCTAAAACCAACTGGCTACACCAGTGATGATTTGCTGTGTCATATTAAAGGGAGTGAATACTTAGACAATCAATTATTTTGTGTTTTACATTTGTAATTAATTTAGATCACTTTGTAGATACCTCTTTTCACTTTAACATGTAAGAGTCTTTTTCTGTTGATCAGTGTCAAAAAAGCCACATTAAATCCATTGTGATTCAATATTGTTAAACAATAAAACATGAAATACATTTTATAGGCACTGTATAACCGCTGTCATGTCTTCTTTGTAACTGCATCAATATGTTGGGCCCAGTATAGATCCTTAGAGATGTTGAAACCCAGGAACTTGAAATTGTTCACCCTTTCTACTTCTGATCCCTTGATGAGGACTGGTGTTGTTCACTCATCTTACCCTTTCTGAAGTCCACAATCAATTCTTTGGTCCTACTGACATTGAGTGCAAGGTTGTTGCTGTGACACCACTCAACTAGCTGATATTTCTCGTTCGCCTTCTCGTTACCATCTGAAATTCTGCCAACAATAGTTGTGTCATCAGCAAATTTATTAGTGGCATTTGAGCTGTGCCCAGCCACACAGTCATGGGTATAGAGCAGTGGGCTAAGCACACATCCTTGAGGTTGATGGTTGTGAATAAATGAAAGGAAATGGAAACCACACTTTTTTTTACACTATATAGTTCATATAGCTGTCAGAAGAATACTGTATGTGCAATATATATCATATATGCATCTTTTCTGCTGAAAATGCGCATTACCAAAGTACGGAATTTACTGATAATATTGTGGTAATGAATTGACGACAGGCAGTGTGCACATTTGGGCATTCAGCAAACAGTTGATTACATAGCTATTAAAGTTAATTTCATCAAGAGATTAAAGACTTGAAGAAGCAGAACTTACCACAGAAATTACAGCAATTTTTCTCAATACACCAGAGACATTTTGTCTGGGAACTTTTCAGTTGGAGGTTAGTTGCACAAAAAAATGTCCGTAAAATCAATCAGTCACCAGGCTGTATTCTCACTCTGTCACGGATTAGCTTGATATACAGGCTAGAGATGTAGATAGATATTTTCATGATTGCCTTGCATTAATCTTATTAATTTTGCTTTAAGTTAATTGCATTATTTTGGTTTGCATTTATTTCCATCGTGTAGATTTTGCACATGGATGAAAACATGATCAGTTTGAAATTGCTAATTTCCTTTACATTCTATAAACAGTTTCATGTGTAATGCTGCTGTGATGGTATTGTTCTTTAATTGGGTTTTATTATTTTAGTACCATGAGGAGTTTGTTATTTTTGGTATAGTGTAATATGCTGAGGGGCAAACATTACCTTTCCTGTGATCTAGGTGTGTTTTCCACATACAGTGGAAATATTCAGTTTTTTTCCTTGTTTTGTGGATTCAATGTCCACTGTAGTCTATAGCTGCATGAAGGTTTAGTGTAAAAATTAAGCACAGTGACTGAATCTTAGGAAGGGATAGGCAAAATACAAAAAATGGAAAAGGAATGTTCTGGTATTAAAGAATGGAATGAAGGCAATAAAAAAAAATTGGGATCTTGGCTCAATACAAACCAAAACTAGAATAGATGTGGGTAGAGTTGAGCAATTAAAAGGGCAGAAACATTGTGGGAATTGTATGCAGGTCTTTAGTGATAGTAATATAGGATGAAGTTTAGATGAGGTGATTATAAGTGAACATAGCAAGCCCATTGGCGCATGGCCAAGTGGTTAAGGTGTCGGTCTAGTGACCTGAAGGTCGTGAGTTCGAGCCTCAGCTGAGACAGCGTGTTGTGTCCTTGAGCAAGGCATTTAATCACACATTGCTCTGCGACAACATCGGTGCCAAGCTGTATCGGCCCTAGTGCCCTTCCCTTGGACAACATCGATGGCGTGGAGAAGAGAGACTTGCAGCATGGGCAACTGACGGTCTTCCATACAACTTTGCCCAGGCCTGCGCCCTGGAAACCTTCCAAGGCGCAAATCCGTGGTCTCACGAGACTAACGGATGCCTGTGATAGCGAGCCCATTATACTAGTCAAGTTGAATCAACATATAGTGCGAAGAAACCAACTGAACAGTAGTGGCAATTGAGTGCATTGGAGATCAGTGTTGAGAAACCAATGAAGGAATTGGCAATTTAACATCTATTCAATGGAAAGGAATGAATAGATATTAAAGGAATGAGTATTGGGTGATTGGCAGGAGGCAATGAGTGGGAATAAAGGGAGCCTTTTCTGGTTGCCTGCCAGTGACTAGTGGTGTTCCTCAGAGGTCAGTGTTGGGTCTGCTTCTTTTGCCTTGTATATCAATGATTTGGCTGACAGAATTAATGACTTTGCAGATGATACAGGTTTCCCCCGCTATCCAAAAGTAGAGCATTCCTATGAAACCTTTCGTAAGCTGAAATGGCGTAAAGCGAAGAAGCAATTACCATTAATTTATATGGGAAAATTTTTTGAGCATTCCCAGACCCAAAAAATAACCTACCAAATCATACCAAATCATACCAAATAACACTAACATATAGTAAAGGCAGGAATGATATGTTAAATACACAGCCTGTATAAAGTAGAAATAATGTATGTACAGTGTAGTTTCACTTACCAGAATTGGGAAGACAGCGAGCACACTGGAAGGTTCATGCATTTTTCTATCATAAAGTTCTTTGTAAGCACTCAAAACATCCTGCAAACCTGCCCTAAACCTACGTGCCCTTTCGAAATTAAAGTCATACTTTTCTGCAATCATTGCAGCACTGTCAGTCGTGCGAAAATCTCATGCAGTTCAAAGCTATGGCGGCTTGATGCTGAGGCGCTGAGTGTAGTTCCCTGGGAAGGAGCTTGGTGGCGTCGCTCTCACTGCTCGGGGTGTACGCTGCCTCTATAACGGCTCGCTGTAAAACAAACGCTGAATGCTATTTTTGCTTTTTGCCACTCTCACTGCTCGGGGTGTACGCTGCCTCTATAACGGCCCGCTGCAAAACAAATGCTGAATGCTATTTTCGCTTTTCGGCTTTTTTCGTAAAGCCGAAAATCCTCTTTGGATTTCTTTCGGTTAGCGAAAACGGGTACTAATGTAGGTCTTTTGTAAAAGGGAAGTGGAGTAAAGCGAACTTTCGAAAAGCGGGGGATACCTGTACAAAGATAGGTGGAGGGGCAGGTAGTGTTGAGGAAGCAGAGAGACTGCAGAAGGACTTAGATTAGGAGATGAGGTGCAAAGGGACTTGTGAGTCCTCATGCAAGATTCCCTAAAGGGAACTTGCAGGTTGAGTTGGTGGTGAGGAAGGTAAATGCAATGTTAGCATTCATTTCGCAAGGACAGGAATATAAATGCAAGGATGTAATGTTGAGGCTATATAAAGCACTATTGAGGCCTCACGGAGTATTGAGCAGTTCTTGGCCCCTTATTTAAGAAAGGATGTGCTGAAATGGGAGAGGGTTCAAAGGAGCTTCTGGGATTGAAAGGGTTATCATATAAGGAGCATTTGATGGCTCCGGGCCTGCACACATTGGAATTCAGATGAATGAGAGGGGATCTCATTGAAACCTATTGAATGTTGAAAGACCTCAATAGAGTGCATGTGGAGATGATGTTTGCTATAGTGGGTGAGTCTAGGACCAGAGGACACAGCCTCAGAATAGAAGGAAGTCCATTTAGAATGGAGATGAGGAGGAATTTCTTTGCCAGAGAATGGTAAATCTGTGGAATTTGTTGCCACAGGTGGCAATGGAGGCCAACTTGGTATATTTATATTTAAGGCAGAGGTTGATAGATTCTTGATTAATCAGAGCATGAAAGGATATAGGGAGAAAGCAGAAGACTGGTGCTGAGAGTGAAATAGATCAGCCAATGGTGAAACGGCAGAGCCGACTCAGTAGGCCAAATCGTCTAATTCTGCTCCTACATCTTATGGAATAAGGTACAATTCATTGGTGACCTATTGTTACTGAAAGGGCTCTTCAGGAATAATAATCACAATGTAGTGGAATATATATAAAGAGTATATATTATTTAGTTCAGTCTGAAACCAGGGTCTTGAATCTGAATAAGAGAAACCATGAAAGCGCGAGGCATTACTGTGATAAATAAGGAAGCTATATCATATGGGAATACAATGAATGAGCAGAGGCTAATATTTGAAGAATTAATACATATCTTACATGTGATGGATATTTCTTTGAGGCAAAATAATGGCTGTGACATGGTGGAAAAGTTTGAGAAGGTACTAGAAAAAAAGGAAAAGCCTTATTACTTTAAGTGTGTTAAGCCTGAGGACTGAGAGAATTTCAGAATTCAACAAAGGGAGTATACGGCAGGGATTCCCAACCTTTTTTATGCCATGGACCCTGCCATTAACTGAGGGATTCATGGACTCCATGTTGGGAACCCCTGGTCTAAAGCATTGATGAGGACAAAGTGGAATATGAGGTAGACTGTTATGAAACATAAAAACATGGTAAGAGCTCCTGCAGATTTGTGAAAAGTGTATGATTAGTAAGAAGTTAATATGGGTTCTTTGCAAGCTGTAACCGGAGAGATTATACTGTGGATAAAGAAAAGGCAAAGAATGATTAAAGATTATGATTTCAGGGGGGAAGGCACAATTAAACATATTTTAGGCACCCGTTAGTCTCGTGAGACCATGGATTTGTGCCTTGGAAAGTTTCCAGGGCGCAGGCCTGGGCAAGGTTTTATGGAAGACTGGCAGTTGCCCATGCTGCAAGTCTCCCCTCTCCACGCCACCAGTGTTGTCCAAGGGAAGGGCATTAGGACCCATACAGCTTGGCACCAGTGTCGTCGCAGAGCAATGTGTGGTTAAGTGCCTTGCTCAAGGATACAACACACTGCCTCAGCCAAGGCTTGAACTAGCAACCTTCAGATCACTAGACGAACGCCTTAACCACTTGGCCACGCACCAACACATTAAACATACAGACCTAGATTAAATGAATTGACAAAGATCTGGCAAATGTAATATAATTTGGAAACTTGAAACTCTGGATCTTGATAGGAAGAATAAATACACTTTTTATGTAGATGGTGGGGAAAGCTGAGCTTTAGATACAATTTGATCTGGATATCCTAGAGCATGAGTCACTGAAGACTTTAGTGCAATGCAGCTAGTGCTTCAGAAAGTTAACATTGTCATCATTCATTGCAAAAGGAAATGATACAAAAGTGCAGAGATCTTGGTTCAGTGCTTAGAGCACTGGTCTGACCACATCTGGAAGACTGCACCATATTGATCTCCTTATTCAGAGAAGACTAGAAGTAGAAAATGTACAAATTGATGTCTAGATTGAGCCGATCATCTTAAGGACTCTTAACCTCAATCTACCTCATTATGATCTTGCACATTATTGTTTATCACTGCTGCACTTTCTCTGTAGCTGTTCACTTGATTTTGCATTCTGTTATTGTTTTACCTTTTTCTATCTCAATGAATTGTCTAATTATTTGATCTATGTTAACAGTATGCAAGGCAAGTTTTTCAGTATATGTCGGCACAAGTGACAATAATAAACCAATTTCCATTCCAATTGAAGGAACATCAAACAGGTTAGGCTTGTATTTTCTGGATTTCAGAAGAGTTATTGGGGAGGGATGGGGCTTGATAATTAAAATGTTTAAAATCCTCCATGGGCTTGATGTACTAGATTGGTAGGTATTCTCTCTTTAGAAAGAATCAACAAAGAACAGTAAAAGGTGTTCACATATTTAAGACAGATGAGGTGAAACATTTTCTCTTTGAGTGCGGGGAACCTTGAAGCCTGTTCTGTTGAAGGAGGTGAAAGATTAACAGATGTAGACAGGATTGTGGAGCTGAGGTTATAATCAGATCATTCAGGATCTTGTTGAAAAACAGGCTAAGTTTTAGAACTCGGCATTCCACCATATGTTAATTAATCTAACCATTTTTATAAAATGGAGTTTCCCTTTCTTCACGATTGATGCTGCCCTTACCCGTATCTTCTCTATTTCCTGGCTCACCCCATCTTCCCGCCACCTTAACAGTGATAGAGTTCCTCTTGTCCTTAACTACCACCCACAACATATCATCTTCCACAACTTCTGCCATCTCCAAAGGGATCCTACCACAAACATATCTTTACCCCCGACTCCTATGTTTCCACAGAGATTGCTCCCTCTGTGATTCCTTGTCCATTTGCCCCTCTCCCTCCTGGCACTTATCCCTGCAAGAGGCCAAAGTCCTACACCTGCCCATTCCCATCCTGCACCACTTTCATTCAAGGCCCCAAATGGCCCTTCCAGGTGAGGCAACACTTCACCTGTGAATCTGCTGGGGTCGTCTGTTGTACCTGGTGCTCCTGATGTGGCCTTCTCTGCATTAGTGACTCCTGTAATAAAATGGGGGTCTGCTTCGTTGAGCACCTCCACTCCACCTGCCAAAGGCAGAACTTCCCTGTGGCCCAACAGTTTAATTCCGTTTCCCATTCCCATTCTGACATGTCGGTCCATGGACTCCTCTTGTGCCACGGTGAGGTCACCCTCTGGGTGGGGGAGCAATACCTTGTATTCTGTTGGGGTAGCCTTCAACCTGATGGCATGAATATTGATTTCTATGTCCAGTAAAAAAAATCCCTCTTCTCCCCGCCCCCTTCTGTTCCCCACTTCTGCCTTTTCTCACCTGCCTATCACCTCTCCCTGGTGTCCTTCCACCTTCCCTTTTTCCTATGGTCCATTCTTCTCTGCTTTCATAGTCTTTCATCTCCAGCCCTTTACCTTTCCAATCCACTGGATTTCTCTTATCACCTTATAGCTATCTTTTCTCCCCTCCCCCCAGCTATTTATTTTGGCATATTCCTCTTTCCTTTCCAGTCCTGAAGATGGGTGTTGGCCTGAAATGTTAAACTGCCTGATCTGCTGAGTTCCCCCAACATGTTGTGTATGTAACCAGTTTTATAGTTTATTCAGGAGGTTGCAAGGAAAGTTGATGATGCCAAGATGATAGACATTGTCTACACGTGCTTTAACAAGGCCTTTGACAAACTTGCACATGGGAGGTTGGCCTAGACAGTTATAGGGGACTCTATAATCAAGGAGACAGATAGGCAATTCTGTGGATGCAAAAAAGGAAATACGGATGGTAGTTTGCTTCCCAGGCGCCAGGGTCTGAGATGTTTCTGGACGTATCCACAATATCCTGAAGAGGGAGGGTGAGCAGCCAGAAGTCATGATACGTATTGGTACTAACAACATAGGAAAAAAGCGCGAGGAGGTCCTGAAAGAAGACTATAGGGAGTTAGGAAAGACACTGAGAAACAGGACCTCAAGGGTAGTAATCTTGGGATTTCTGCCTTTGCCACGTGACAGTGAGGGTAGGAATAGAATAAGATGAAATTGGAGCGGGGGCAGGGATTCAGATTTCTGGATAATTGGGACCTCTTCTGGGACAGGTGGGACTTGTACAAAAGGGGTGGATTACACTTCAATCCGAGGGGGACCAGTATTCTTGCAGGCAGATTTACGAGAGCTCTTGGGAGTGGTTTAAGCTAATATGGCAGGGGGACAGAAACCAGCATGATCGAGCTGAGGATGAGCCAGCAGGTTTACAAGTAGATGATGGGTGTAACATGAATGCAAAGAAGGACAAGCCAATGATTGGGTACAAATGCAGACAGCAAAGAGTTAAATTGTACCACAGAAGCAAAATTCGAAAGAGGCAAAGAATGCAGGTCAGAAAGTGCTGTATTTAAATACGTGTGGCATTCAGAATAAGGTAAATGAACTAGAGATTGGTTGGTAAATGATTTAGATAATGGAATTGATGACTTCATGGCAAAGTTTGCGGATGATATGAAGGTAGGTGAAGGGTAGGTATTGTTGAGGAAGCAATGCGATTGTCGCAGGACAGACAAATTGGAAGAATGGGCAAAAATTGGCAGATGAAATACGGAGTTGGGAAATGTACGATAATGCATTTTGGTAAAAGGAACAATAGTACAGACTATTATCTAAATGGGCAGAAGGTTCAAACATCAGACGTGCAGAGGGACTTAGGAGTCCTTGTGCAAGACTCCCAGAAAGTTAATTTGCAGGTTGAGTCTGTGGTAAAGAAAGAAAATGCAATGTTGACATTTATTTCAAGGGGAATAGAATATAAAAGCAAGGAAATAATGCTGAGCCTTTATAAGACATTAATCAGGTTGCACTTAGAGTATTGTCAACAGTCTTGGGCCCTAAAAAAGAAAAGGATGCGTTATCATTGAAGAGAGTCCAGAGGAGGTTCAAGAGGATGATTCGGGAATGAAGGGGTTAACATAAGAGGAGCGTTTGGCAGCTTTGGGCCTGTACTCACTGGAATTTAGAAGAATCCAGGAGGATTTCATAGAAACCTATTAAATGTTGAAAGGACTAGATAAGGTGGATGTGGAGAGGATGTTTCCTATGATGGGGATATGGTGGATGAGAAGGCAGGTGTATGGAGTTGAGTTAGGTCCGGGTTCAGCCATGATGGAATGATGGAGCAAACTCGATGGGCTGAATGGCCTAATTCTGCTCATATGGTCTTATAGATGGATAAGTTACCTGACATTTAGAATGAAGTAGTAAATTGGATTCAATGTTGGCTTAGCGGGAGAAACCAGAGTAAATGGTTCTCTCTCTCACTGGAGGTCTGTGGCTAATGGTGTGCTGAAAGGATTTTAATGTTTATATTTTAGAAGATAATGTGGAAAACTGGATCATTAAATTGCCAGATGCCATCAAGATTAGGGTCACAGTGGACAGAGAAGAAGGTTCTCATAGGTTGAAAGGTGGAAAAATTGGCTAAAAAATGCAAGAAGTTTAATGCAGACAATTGTAAGTTGTAACACTTTGGTGGGACAAACCAGGAAAGGGCTTAAACAGTAACTGGTTCGGTATTGAGGAATGAAGTAGAACAAAGTGATCTGGAAATACAGATCCATAATTCCTTGAAAGTGGTGGCACAGGTAGGTAGAGTCATAAAGAGAGTTTTTGACACAATAGCCTTCAGAAATCAGAGCACTGAGTACAGGTATAGGATGTTGGTGAGGTCAAAATTACAGAGGTGTACAAAATTATGAGGATATAGATGCTACCTGGCCTACTGAGTTCCTCTAGCATTTTATGTGTGTTGCTTGGAATTCCAGCATCTGCAGATTTTCTCTTATTTACGTAAAAACATGCCAACTTTATCCCCTCAGGTTGAGATAGAGCTATAGGTCATAGATTTAGGGTGAAAGGTGAAATATATTTATGGGAACCTGAGGGGCAACTTCTTCTCTCAGAGGATGGTGTGAGTGTGGATGAGCTGCCAGCAGAAGTGATGGATGTAGGTTTAATTGCAACATTTAAGACAAATTTGGATAGGTACATGGATCAGAGAGGTGTGGTGGGCTGTGGCCTGGGTGCAGGTAGATGGGTCAAGGCAGAAAAACAGGACAGCATGGACTAGATAGACCAAGTGGCCTGTTTCTGTGCTGTAGTGTTCTATGGCTATGACTGAAGAGGATCTGAAGGTTTAGATGCTGAGTATATTTAGCATGGAGATGAATAGATCATTGGATAATAAGAGAATTGATGTAAGTTATGGGTTAATTCAGAACAGAGGGGAAATAAATGATCACCCCTGATCTCATTGAACCATGGGGCAGGCATTACGGATTTTTCCTTGCATTTAGATTCAGATTCATTTATTAATCACTTGTATGTCGATATATACAATGAAATGCATTGTTTGTATCGACAAACACAACCTAGGGATGTTCTGGGAGCAGCCATTAGTGTCTCGAGCATTCTGGCACCAACATAGCACACCCACAATGTTCAGTGGAACAACACAAGCAGCAGCAAAAACAACACAATAACAGCAAAAGAAGCAACCAAATTTGAGCCATGACCTCAATGGGCATTACAGCTTGTCGCCATCGTGACTAGACTGGACCTTTTAATTGAAGTGTTTCTTGGAATGTTAGATCAAGGCAACTAAACTTAGTCAGTGAGTCATACAGGATGGAAACAGGCCCTTCAGCTCAACTGGTCCACACCAACCAACATATCCATTAAAGCTGTAATCTCTTGAGTCACAGCAACATCCCTGTAAAACATCTGTGCACTCTTTTTAGCATAATGACATCTTTCCTGTGATCAAAATTGAGGACAATATTCCAAATGTGACCTCACTACATTTTGTACAACTCTAACATAATGTCCCAATTTCTATGCTCAATGCCCTGACTGATAAAAGCTGCCTTCACCACCATGTCTACCTGTGACAGCACTTTCAGGCAACCATGCATGTGTACTCCCTGGTCCCTCTGATACAACACTCCCCAGAGCCCTACATACACTGTGAAGGTCCTACACTAATTTCTCTTCCCAAAGTACACATCTGAGTTAAACGCCAAATCTCCCAGTTTAAGGTCCTATATTTTGTCTTTAGTTTTGTATTTTCATTATATTCCCTTGCAAAATTTATAAGCTTGGCAAGTTGTAAATGGCAACTCTTGCCTAAGGTAAAGTAGCTCCACAACAAGGCGGGTGCTAAGTTAAAAACTCGGTACTGATTGGATCAGCGGAAATAATATTCTCTCACTAATCTCTTGCATTATGCCCTCAAGCAATGCTGGATATTATTTTGTGAAACCACTTGGAATAATTGGAGAAGCAAGGAGCAGGACTGTCTAAATGGTGTGTGTTTCTTCACTTTGCCGGCCTATGCGCTGGGAGATGCAAAGCTGTGGTTTGTAGTGCCACCACTGGCTGAAGGCTAGAATTACAGCATGATCTAGACATAAGGAATTTGTCCCAGAGAAAATTTGTACAATAGTCACAAGTATTCCAAGTGAAAATTAGGCTTTGTTGCACATGAATATCCAAGATTTTATTACTGTGGATGTCTTGTGGTTTTGAAGATGATTCTGAAAATTTCCCATTTTAATCCCAAAAATGTATTAATGCATTGTAAGAGACTTAACATAAAGACAATTTGCAGTGATTGAGTGTCAAATGAAATTAAAATGTGTGTATGGAGTAAACAGACCCTTCAGGCCAAATGGTTCACACTGACCAAAATACTAGTACAAGCTAGTCCCATTTGTCTGCATTTGGCCTTATAAACCCCTCCTATCTGTGTACCTGTCCTACTGTCTTTTAAAAATTATTGTCTGTTAAGATTTTTGCAACTAGTTTATTCTACTCCAAAAACAATTTTTAAAACAATTTGTGTATTTTGTATGTCTTAAAGGGGTATTTTAACTTTTCTGAACAAAATTACTTCCATTTAACCATACTGTACCTGGTTGTTCTTAAAATGGATTTATTGTTTTATAAGCAACTTTTTTTCTCATGAAAACCCAAGTATGTACTCGCAACATACACAAAAGTGCTGGAGGAACTCAGCAAGTCAGGCAGCAGCTATGGAGGGGAATAAATAGTTGATGCTTCAAGCTGAGACTCTTCATCAGCATTGGAAAGGAAGAGGGCTGAAGCTAGAAAAAGAAGGTGAGGAGAGTACAAACTGGCAGATGATAAGAGAGACCAGGTGAGGTGAAGGTGGTTAAGGGAGGGAGGATGCAGTAAGAAGCTGGGAAGCGAGAAGTGGAGGAGGTGAAGGACTGAAAAAGAAATCTGATAGGCAAGGAGAGTGGACCATGGAGGAAAGGGAATGAGGAGGAGCACTGGGGGAGGTGATGCTGGAGAGAAGAGAAGGGGCGAGAGGATAACTAGAGTGAGGAATGGAACAAGAAGAGAAGGGGAAGGGGGGAGAAATTACCAGAATTTAAAAAAAAACTGCTGTCCATGGCACCAGGTTGGAGGCTACCCAGATGCAGAATGAGGTGTTGCTCCTCCAACCTGAGTGTGGCCTCATCGTGGCGGTAGAGGAGGCCTTAGACCAATATGTCGGAAGGAGAACGGGAAGTCTAATTGAAATGGAAGACCGCTGGGAAATCACAACTAGTGGTGGATGGAGTGAAGGTGTTCAACAAAGCAGTTCCCCAAACTACATCAGGTCTCATCGATTTACAGGAGGCCACACCAGGAGCACCAGATACAGTAGATGATCCCCAGCAGACTCGCAGGTGAAGTGCTACCATGCCTGGAAGAACTGTTGGGGGCCTTGAGTGATGTAGGGGCAGGTGTAGCACTTGTCCCACTTACAAGGATAAGTGCCAGGGATGAGATCAGTGAGGAGGGATGAGTGGACATAGAGAGTGATCGCTATGGAAAGTAGAGAGTGGTGGGGGAGGGGGGGGCGGAAAGATCTGCTTAGTGGTGGGATCCCATTGTAGATGGCGGAAGTTACGGAGAATGATGTCTTGTCCGTATATTAATTAGATTGATTAGCAAGTTTATTGCTAGGATTAGTATTAGAAAGCATACTAATCCTATGCTGTCTTTGGTTTGGAAGAATGAGAGCTGCTCTTATTGAAATAATATTATTTTGGTCATTCAGCAGACAGGTGCAGAGCTGAAAGGTGACTCACTTGAGATTATGTGAGAAAACTCAGATGTGACAACGCCAATTCTATTGAATATCAGAGGGAGATTGAAAAATAAATATTGATAGAAAGGTTTGAGACGAGGTGGCGTTTTGGAAGGGCAGATACTTGGTTCTATTTGTAAAAGAGAATTAGAGGCTAGAGCATTACGAGCAACTGTTTCTCTTCCCATAGCCATATAATTGTCCCTGAAATCTATAAAAATGTAATCTGCCCCACCTACCCTGAGTAATGTAACCATAAGCACTCGCTCACTTTCTCCATGTATGCTTTCATAATCCAGTTATACATCTACAGTGAAACGTTTTACTATCTCACTGTGCCTACATTTTCAGTGGGTTTGTTCAACATGCTGTATTGGATAATCAAACATTTTTTCATCTAAATATTGAAAAATCAAAAGCATTATTTTGAGCTTCCATTATAAACACTTTTCCTAGCTTCCAATTTCTGACAGATATCTGACATTAAACCAAATTGCTTGTAACTTTATTGTCACATTTGATGCTGAGATTAGCTTTGGAGCACATATTATAAGCGGGAGGAGAGAGAGCAGCGTGCTGCGCATGCGCAGCCCTCCGGTGAAAATGATATCGTATCCATTAAATAGGGGCCGTGGACAATTCTGATTTGATGGAGACAGATGTGAAAGCACAGAGGAACACCTGGAGAAATTCCTGGAACGCAGGTTTGCTGCTGTTGTTACACGATCGAGAATCTTCCGGAGGGAAGGCCTCAAAATCCCCGGCTTTGCCTGCTGTTGGCGACCGAGATTGAAGTTGAATCGTTCAGATAGAGATGGTGCTCGGTACTCAGTGTCGGAGAGCTGATTGGAGGCTCGAAGTTTTCGGACGACTCAGAGTCGGACTGTGGTCGGGCATGGCAGGGAGAGTTTTTCTTCCTTCTCCCGTCTGCGTGAGATGTGGGACGCTTGAGAGACTTTGAACTTTTTACTGTGCTCATGGACTGTTCTTCATCAAGTTATGGTATTGTTGCACTGTTGTAACTTTATGTTATAATTATGTGGTTTTGTTAGTTTTTTCAGTCTTGGTCTGTCCTGTGTTTTGTGATATCACACCGGAGGAATATTGTATCATTTCTTAATGCATGCATTACTAAATGACAATAAAAGAGGACTGTGTGCCTTCATAATCTAATGCCATCGCTTAGACTTCCTATTTCTGCCTCCTCAGTACTGCTCTCTTTGCCCCAGTCGTTGCTCAGGTTCTGCAGAAATCTCCCTCTGTACCACTATTGCTTGTAGACAATTATTGCGACTTCCTCCTACCCAGTTTACCTCAGTCATAGTCCTAACTCACACTGTTGTGTTCATGGATATCAATGTGGCGTTGGCAGTTAGTTAAATTCTCACCTTTATTTTTGGATCCCTCCATAGCCTTGGCCTCTCTGTCTCTGTTATCTTCTCTACCCCAACATTCCTCCTTCAGGCATGCTGCCTTGGCTATCCCTGAACTCTGATTACTCCACTATTCACCATGGCATGCTACACATTGGAATTCTATCTAATCTTTGCCACAACTCTTTTTTTAGACCAAACTTGAGGATATCTGCCTAAATATTGTATGTGACTTGCTGTCAAGTAACGTAGCTATGAAGCACTGTGGGAAGTTAAAACTGGTTAAAATTGAATATTATTTTAATAATATTTTGTAGTGGTTTCTTAGTTTTGAATATTGTGGTCTATTCAAACAAAAGCCGTCTAGGTGACGCCTCTTTGAGACCATGATTATAATGCTGAAAAAAAACTGGAGAAGTTGGAAAAACAGGTATCTCTCATCATGCACAAATTACGAACAAAAGCTTGTGAATAGTAATTGCATTGTTCTTTGGATGTGCCCTGGTAAAACAAAACCTGGTTATTTGAGAGGTGTGGGAGCTGTAACCTGAAGTTTCTGTGCTTCAAAAATGGGTATTCCCTTGGTTTAGGTTTCTGTTAGTTCATTTTCCTCTTTTTTTCTCTGCAGGACCGTGTCACGTTTCGGCGAATAATTGTGAAAAACAATGCAAAGAAGAGGAAGATGTATGAATCATTCGTTGAATCAGTTCCCCTGTTGAAATCACTGGAGGTACAGTTGTTTTCTTTGACCCGTACAAAACTCAGAACATTCAGTTAGCATAGTTACACTTTATGAAGCAACTTAGGAATTAGTATTTAGTATTTGTGACCTGTGTAAAGTACCAGAGCAGTTGATCAAAGCTTAAATAAACAGATTATTTTTAAGGCACAATGAGGTGCAAGGGCAGAGATATTTTAAGGGAATGCGTCCGAGTGACTGAGATCCTGCAGTTGAATAATAATAATTATTATATTAATAACAATGGAGCCACAGCAGCAGGATAAAGTTACCTCACAGCTTTAATTGCAGGTTACAGATGGCTGTGAAAACCAAGTCATTGGGTACGTTTAAAGTGGAGATTGATAGATTCTTGATTCGTAAGGGTGGCAAAGGTTACAGGGAGATGGCAAGACAATGGGGTTGGAGGGAACATTTCAGCCATGATTGAATAGTGGAGCAAGCTCGATGAGCTGAATCTGTTCCTATGTCTATATTGAATCACACTTCAGTCATTAAAATTTCTGTGATATCTGTTTGATTTTTCAGCTTTCAGAAAGAATGAAGATTGTTGACGTAATAGGAGAGAGATCATATCACGATAATGAACTTATCATTAAACAGGTAAGACTTTAATTCATTATATGCGCAACCTTTATGCCATGGTTTTTAATTACTAAATAACCAACATGCAAACTTTCATGTTCAATAACTTATGTTTGATTTCCTTTTACTTTTTGGCACTCCAGTTATTCAGTCCATCAGTTAATTGGGGCAACCACCTATTTGGACAAGTCTTAAAGAACAAAAACTAATTGAAAAAATAGCCGGGATTCCCATCATTTATTTGGGACACTTGGCCACTTTACTGGGACAGGAGACTGTTGCCAAATAGTTTCTATCTAGCATCAGTCGCATGAACTTGTGAACCTGTGTAGCTGTTAGACACTACACGGTGCTTAGAGCGAGCAGTTTTTAGTGTCAGTTGGATGTGTTTATGTTCAAAAGCCACTGATAGTTGGTGAGAAATAAGCAGTAAGACTATTTAGAATTGTGTTGCTCAGTGTGGTTTCAGGCATTCAGGCTTGGAGTTGCCAGAAACGATCAGGAGTGAAAAATGAAACGATTTCACTGCTTCAACAAGTTTGGAACTATGAATGTTATAATGAAAGTGAACATTTGGAGGATGCAAACCTCAAAAGCATTGTATGAAGGCAGTCCATTATCGGCACCAGGTGTCTGTGCTAATTTTGTTCATTTACAGCCAATCAAAAGAACATGGCAGCATGTTGGTTGTCCGTTGTTTCTGATGATGAAAGTGAAACCTGTGTGGTAGAGTTTTTAAAGTGGAAAAGCAATTGCATTAGGACAGTTCCATTCTCTTGACCTTGGAGCTCCAGATTCACTGGATGAGTAGTCACAAACTGGGGTCTTCCTTGGTTGCAATGGATGACCATGACTACTTCTGTGCTTTATCATGCCCTTTAACTCTCCACAAAGCATTGCATAACCACTTTCTTGGGGGTTGAATCTCACTGTTGATCTCATCTGCCCAGTGTGCCGGAACTGACTTACCACGCTAGGACAGGCATGTCCCTATTTCACTGGGGTATGAGGCCCGCTGGCTGTTCTCACCTGGTTTAGCCCGCCTGTCACATGCAAACAGCTACTTGGAGCCACAGGTGAGAGCTAAGTGAGACCAAAGAGCTGCCCCAGAATGGACACAACAAGCCCCTTCATCAGAGGTGCGATCCCTCTCTGGAAGCCCCGTACCAGGCAGTGTACACTGGATGAATTCTTCCATCGATAACTTAGGAACTCATACACAGTTTTATAGTACTGTAGTAGAATAGATAGTGTTTTAATTTGTTCTGCATTTCATCTACGTACATAATTTGTTACTCAGTTAAACAGTAGTTTTTCTTTGTCAAACAGTTTTAAATATCAAAACTGGCTAATTGGAGCAGCTGCTTAATTGGGCCAAAATGCACTGGTCCCAATGTGTTCCAATTAACCAGAGTCCACTGTAATTGATTTATTTTCAGATTGGTCAATAGAAAACCTTTTGCACCCGTTTAATATAAGGCCCATTTTCATGTATAGGGTAGCGGAGTGGAGATGCGTCTCAACCACAGGAGGTGTAAGGTGCTCCTTCCCTCCGCTAGCCTGCAGATCACCATTAGGCAAGGTGTAGCACCTGTTCAGACCCCCCTCCACCCCCAAGATCAGGATGTCATGAAACCATGGGAGTAGGTGGTGGACGGTCATATGAGCAGCTGGTGCATATCACAAATCCTGGTTATGCAACCACTGACGTCAGGCAGACAATCTCTGAAGAGTATTCACAGGCTGGGGTCACCCTCTTGTAAAAACACTGCCCAGAAGAAGGCAACTTCAAGCTACTTCTGTAGAGAAATTTATCAAGAACAATCATAGTCCTCAGACCATGATCACCCACATCATTCAACATGACACATAATGATGATGATGACTTTTACTTAATGAGTCTTGTTGACCTCTGAATGTGTGCATGTGCAAGCATTGAATTAGAGCCCCAGAGGAAGAGAGCACATTGAGAAACCCTTTGGTTCTCCCCTCCTCCTATCCTAATTTGTTTTCTTCACCCCCACATTCCCATCAAATTCTGCCAGATTACACCTCCTATACAAAGTAGAAATTATAGTGGCCAATTAACCTAATTTTGGGATGTGAGAGGAAACTCGAGCACACAAATGAAACCCATCCTGTCAAGAGAGAGGATGTGCAGACTCCACATAGACAATGCAACAGGTTAGGAATCAAGCTGGGTCACTGGAGTAGTGAAAGCAACAGCTCTACTAATAATCCAAGGTCAGGATTGAACTTGGGTCCCTGAAGCCATGGGGTTGTGTATATGGATATTTAACAACTGTGTAATGAAGTGTGAGGGCCATTGGAGTAAACACACGGGAATTACACCACAAACTTAAATTTCATAAATTTGAAACTGAATAATGTCCATCAGTGTTGAGCTAGCCGGAGTGTTTAATTGGTTTTCCAATTATTCTCCTTTGGTCCTTACTTCCAATTGTTGATTATAATGGATAGTTATTTGCACTTCCTACAAAACATACTAACACACACAACATGCTGGAGGAAATTAGCAGTTCAGGCAGCATCAATGGGGAGGAATGAGCAGTTGCTGTTTCAGGCCGACACTGTTCAGTGTTTAAGTGAAATTTGGATTGACGCGTGGGTGGTAGGGGTATGGAGGGCTATGGTCCATATGCAGGTCGATGGGAGTAGGCAGTTTAAATGGTTTCAGCATGGATTAGATGGGCCATTGCTGCATTGTACTTTTCTATGACTATGAAGAACCAAGGATTATGATTTAATATAGCATATTTTTCACAGCAATCGTAAATTGAATCCACCATTGTACATTTAATACGCAAGACAGGTGAAGTTTTAATTTTCTATTTGTGGATTTCAGTCAAACTTGCTCACAGTTTCTGTCACAGTATGGATGTGAGGTTAAGATACCTCTCACTTTTTATCACAGATTGCAGAAACGGAAGGGCGTTAAAGAAATTACAGTGAAATTGAAATATGAGGACTATTTTGCAGCAATGAAAGGGAGATTTGTCTATGTGGTGCTTTTCAAAACCTCAACATGTCTCAGTGTGATTTGTAACCAAATTAGTAATTTTGAAATATGGTCTAGAAAACAGCAACTAATTAGCACACAGGAAACAGTATCAAAATAATTAATCCAATGTTTTGTGTTTGGTGTTACATACATTTAGCATGGGCCTTGAGGAAAATTCCTCTGTTTTTTTAAATATGGATAGTTTTTTTCAACCACCTGATATATGAACAGCCAGCAGCCCCGCATTGGACTGCCGGCCTAGATAGGCTGAATGCATGCAGGCATTTTCCCCTCAAGCTGAGAGAGACTAGAACTAAAGGCTGTAGGTTTAGGGTAAGAGGTGAAATATTTAGACCATAAGATATAGGAGCAGAAGTATGCTGTTCGGCCCATTGAGTCTGTTCCGCCACTCAAATCATGCGCTGATCTAATTCTTCGAGTCATCCCCACTCCCCTGCCTTCATCCCATACCCTTTGATGCCCTGGCTAATCAAGAACCTATCTCTGGCTTAAACACACCCAATGATTTGGCCTCCACAGCCGCTTGTGGTGACAAATTCCACAGATTTACCACCCTCTGACTAAAGTAATTTCTCCGCATCTCAGTTCTAAATGGACGTACTTCAATCCTGAAGTTGTGCCTTCTTGTCCTAGAATCCCCTACCATGGGAAACAACTTTGCCATATCTAATCTGTTCAATACTTTTAACAATTGGAATGTTTCTATAAGATTCCCCCCCAATTCTCCTGAACTACAGGGAATACACCCCAAGAGCTGCCAGACGTTCCTCTTACGGTAACCCTTTCATTCCTGGAATCATTCTCATCAATCTTCTCTGAACCCTCTCCAATGTCAGTATATCTTCTGAGGGGGAACTTCTTCACTCAGAAGGTGGAGTGAGTGTGGAACGAGCTGCCAGCAGAAGTGGTGGATGCAGGTTCAATTACAGCATTTAGGAGAAATTTGGATAGATAGTGGATGAGAGAGGTATGGAGGTCTGTGGTTCAGGTACGGGTAAAGGGGACTGAGCACGAGATTCTGAGGATGCTGGGAATCGAGAATAACATATACAAACTCAGCAGGTCAGGCAACATCTATGTAAATGAATAAGTAGTTGATGTTTCAGTCCGAGACTCTTCTCAGCCTGTAGTGTTGACTGTTTATCCCTCCCCATGATGCTGCCTGACCTGAGTTCCTCAAGCATTTTGTGTGTTACTCTGAATTCCCAGCATCTGTAAAACCTCTTGTCTTTATGAAACATAACAGTAGTTTCTTTGGAGTGGGTGGAAGAAATCTTTGAATCGGTTACACAGTGATCAGAACATACTGTTGACAATATCCTTGAAAACTAAAGGAATGCCAAACTCCAACTTATTGATTAGTTCATCATTTGAACATTGCCCATTATATCTGGCAGAGCAGAATGAATCAGTGTCGACTTTCCCAACAGGCAGTTTATTTTTGCATAGGAAATGAGAGAGCTTGGCTTTTGGAACTTGTCCCAAGTCCGAGCATCATGTACATCTTCTGAGAACCTTGGCTATGTAGGTTATTGATTTCCTTGTCTGGACAACACTATTTACCTATCACCTTTCACATTTTGTGATACCTCAGCCAACATAAAATTGTGACTTCCCATTTACAGCCTTTAGAGCAGAGGTTCACAACCTTTTTTCTGCCATTGACCAATACCATTAAGCAAGGGCGGCAGGCTAGAAGCCTCTGCTTTAGAGGGATTGACTGCTGGATTTTCACCATATTTTGTGGAGTGGAGAATTCCTCCAGATTTTTACTCTTAAGTGGCCTAGCTTTTGCAATCTAAAGTTTCTTCTGTGGTCAAGAATGAGGCATAAAATGTGTTGTTTACAATTGTTTTAAGTATTACAAGAGCAAAGAAAAACAAGAAATGTCGAGAGAACAAAGACCAGACTAAAAAGTAGACATCTATATACTACTAAAATTCTCATGCTCTGTTTGTGACCTCCAATTAGCCCAAACGGTGCATTACAGTGGCACTTTTTTTTGACTAAACCGACTTAAGATGCGCTAACTTACAGAATGCATGAAAAGTTCAGGGTTATATATTCGTATGAAATTGCTCACTCGTCAATCAACAGACCCCGCTTTCCATAATCTGAGCCGATTCCAGCTTTAATGGAAACCGTGAAGTGACACCACGATGCATGCACACGGCCAGCCTCAGCAGCATCTCACTATGCTCACAGCAGCGACACGAACTGCAGAATAAGGGCAGGGCTATCACATCCATTTAGGAGAGCGCCAACCACATTATCAAGAAAAATCAGCATCCTGGAGGCTTCGGTGTTACTGCTTCGTATCTTCTATCAAGCATTAGGGTAAAAAAAATATGGACAGCCTAATTATGCTGCATGGAAAGAGAAGGGGGACATGATGGTCAAGAGATGACGCCAAACGTCGTGGGGAAGCGGCAAAGAGAGGGGGAGAACAAGAATCGGATGAGGCCAGGGCCGCACGACTCCAGGATCAGAGAGAAAGAACAAATGGTAGAAGCGATGAAGAGACGAAGGATGAAAGGGCTGCGTATCTCCAGAATGACAACAACTGCTAACGAAGTCGCTGTCATTATACCGAACAGCACCGAACCTGAAGCAAGATCACGACAGAGGAGCTATATTTGTCTTGCTTATGCATCTTTCTTCTTTAATAAACTGAGTTTTTCTTCTTTAATTTCCAAAGCAATCACATCAGACTGCACTACCTTTCTCCCAAAGGGTGCCCCAACAGGTCACCAGGTTGTCTAGTTGTCTTCTGATACTGAGACTAGATAGAGATAAAAAAAATTACATTGTTAACAGTTAACCTATTAGATAGCCAGATCCATGTGGTTTGACACCTGCTGCTGAAAACTTAAGAAGATTCTAGAAAAATACAGAAGCAATTGTACTATAATTACTGGAAAATTCACTGAACAATTAATATACAGTGGATTCCCGTTAATTAGCACATATCAAGACCAGTACGTTTTGGCCCAATTAAGCGGCTGCTCCAGTTAGCCAAAGCTTCATGGAAATAATTAAAAATATTTAAAAACTACAGTTTGACTAAAATATTATGTATTTAACTAAAACGCAGAACAAATTAGAACACTACTATTATCTCTACAGTACTATAAAATTGTATAATAGAAATCCATGTAATATACGTTGTCATGTTCTTTTGATTGATTGTAAATGAACAAATTTAGTGCTGATGCCTAGTGCAGATAAAGGACTACCTTCTTACAATGCTTTTGATGATTACATCCTCCAAGTCTTCATTTTCATTGTCACATTCAAGGTGATTGTTGGTAGCTTCAAATTCTTCGTCGTCCCTAACTTGTTGAAGTAGTGAAATTATTCACTCATTTTCACTCCTGGCTGTTTGTGGCTTCTCCAAGCCTGAATGCTTGAGACTGCAGTGTGCAAAACCAATCTAAATTGTCTTACTGCTTATTTACTGCCAACTATCAGAGACAAAATCACGGTTTTTTTTAATGCAAACATATGCAATGGGCTCCATGTAAAAAACTGTTCCCTCTAAACACGGTATAATGTCTGATGGCCACACAAGTGCACGTGTCTGATGCCAGTTAGAAACGGTTGGCAACAGTTTTGCATAGTATCCCAAATAAGTGAAGTGAATTCCGGCCATTTTCTTGATTGTTTTTTGTTCATTAAGAGTTGTTCCAAATAAGTGGCTGCTCTGATTAACTGATGGCCCAATTAACTGGAATCTACAATATGTAGGTGATTATAAAAAAAAATTACAAGCTAGCATTAGATTATGAAGACATGCAGTTCTCTTTTATTGTCATTTAGTAATGCATGCATTAAGAAATGATACAATATTTCCTCTGGTGTGATATCACAAAACACAGGACAGACCAAGACTGAAAAAGCTAACAAAACCCCATTATTATAACATATAGTTACAACAGTGCAACAATACCATAACTTGATGAAGAACAGTCCATGAGCACAGTAAAAAGTTCAAAGTCTCTCAAATGTCCCACATCTCACGTAGACAGGAGAAGGAAGAAAAACTCACCCTCCCATGCTCGACCACAATCCGACTCTGAGTCATCCGTAAACTTCGAGCTCTGATCAGCTCTTCGACACCGAGTACTGAGCGCCATCTCTGTCCAAACGGTTCGACCGCAATCTCGATCACCAACAGCAGGCAAAGCCGGGGATTTTGAGGCCTTCCCTCCGGAAGATTCCCAACCACGCAGTAACAACAGCAGCAAACTGGCGTTTCAGAAATTTCTCCAGATGTTCCTCTGTGCTTTCACGTCTGTCTCCATCAAATCAGAATTGTCCACGGCCCCTATTTAATGGATATGATATCATTTTTCACCGGAGGGCTGCGCACGTGTGGCGCGCTGCTCTCTCTCCTCCCACTGCTCCTGTAAACTACAGGAAAAATAACAATTCTGCATTCTAATCCAACAAGAAGGAAAGTCAGGCTATTGTGGGGCAATACAGTAGTGTAGTGCCAGCTGTTAGATCGGGGTTCAATTCCAGTTTTAAGGAGTTAGTACTTTCTTCCTGTGACCCTGTGGTTTCCTCTGAGCACTCTTGTTACCTCCTATATTGCAAAAAGACACGGGTTAAGGTTAGTAAGTTTTGGGCATGCTATGATGGCACCAGAAGCTTGGCAACACTTGCAGGCTACCCAGCACAGTCCTCACTGATTTGATTTGATGCAAACGACCCATTTCAGGCTATGTTTCAATATACATGTCACAAGTAAAGCTAATCTCTCGTTTTCTCTGACTATATTGTTAATCAGGTATGTGCTAAAACAAGTTGTTGCTAAGTTATAATTTTGAAATCTGAAGTTTTACTTTGTTGTCCTGCAGGGAGATAAGGCAGACTGCTTCTACATTGTAGAATCGGGTGAAGTGAAGATCATGATCAAGAGCAAGGTAAGACTTTTCACCTGCATGGGCCACAAGTGATCCATAAACCAAAGGGAAATAGTGGAAACTATAAATACACTAAAGTGCTTTAAATGCAAGTGCCCGAAGAGGGAAATCTGTAATGTTTCAAGTATCGAAGCACGTTTATGTTACCATATACTGCCTTGAGATTCACTTTCTTGCAGACATACACAGTAAAATAAATAAATAGAATCGATGAAAAATTACACAGAAAGGCTGACAAACAACCAATATGCAAAAGAAGAGCAACTGTTCAAATCTAAATAAATAAATAAATAAATAAATAAATAATACTGACGACATTAGTTGAAGAGTCCTTGAAAGTGAGTCAGTTGGTTATGGAGTCAGTTCAGATCCGCGCTGGTCCAGGAGCCAGATGACTGAAAGGTAATAACTGTTCCTACAACTGGTGCAGGACCTATCGATCCTGTACCACCACCTCGATGGCAGCAGTCAGAAGAGAACATGGGGGAGATGGTGAGGGCCTGATATAATGGTTGCTGCTTTTTTTATGGCAATGGTCCTTGTAGATGTGCTCATTGGTGGGGAGGGCTTTGCCTGTGATGGACTGGGCTTTATGCACTGCTTTTTTTTATAGAGTTAGTTAAGATGTAACAATTTAAGCAGTTGCAGAGTTAAGGAAAATGAGTAGAGTAAGGTCTTTAACTTGGGAAAGGGCAAGGGTGTTTAAATGACACGAAGGATACTTTATACTTATACTTTCATACTTTGTACTTTATTGTCGCCAAACAATTGGTACTAGAACGTACAATCATCACAGCGATATTTGATTCTGCGCTTCCCACTCCCTGGATTACAAATATTAAATATTAGAAATAGTTAAAATTAGTAAATATTAAAAATTTAAATTATAAATCATAAATAGAAAATAGAAAAATGGGAAGTAAGGTAGTGCAAAAAAACTGAGAGGCAGGTCCGGATATTTGGATGATGATAGCATGATGAATCTAGTTAGGAATCACATAAATATATAAAGGGTATGGGGGGGATTATACAGTATAGGAGAACAATAATCAGTACATGTCAAAAAAGGAGTGGTAGTTATAAAATAATTGATTTGATTGTTCATAACAGAGTGCTATAAAATGCCTGATCAAGTTATGTTCCTTGTATTTGCATAAGGCTTCATTGGGGGAAAAAAAAATGAAGTTTGGAGTCAGAAGGAAGTAGAGAATTAAAATGGTTAATGAATTCAAAAATCTCATGTCATGTTTGTAGACTGAGTGGAGCTCTTCTGTAAAGTAATCACTCCAGCTGTGCTTGGTCTCCCAAAGATAGAAAGGGCTGTATCATGAATAATAAATAGTGAGGTGAAAGGTCAGCTGCAGTCCCTCCTCTGCTTGCATCGAATAGGATTGGCCACAAATCTTTGGGGTAATTAGAGTGTGTTCCATTTCCACTGATTCATTTTTCATTAGCTGTGGGGATGCTGACAAGGAATGGGAGGAAGAGCATTTGTGATAACATCACCTTGGACGTTTTAGAAGTTGTGGCAAATGATCGTTTAAATGTGGGATCTTGAGGGAATAGAGGTGAGGGCAAAGAAAATTCATCCAAGGGAAGGAGAGTGGAAAGGTTAATGTGTGAGGAGCACTTGATGGCTTGGGGCCCGTGACTCTCTGGAGTCACAGGGGATCTTACTGAAATCTATTGACTATTGAAAGGGCTAGGTAGAGTGCTAGAAGATGTTTCCAATAGTGAGAGAATCTAGGATTAAGAATGCCCCTTTAGAACAGACAGGAGGAAGACTTTGCTTAGCCAGAGAGTGGTGAATCTGTGGAATCCATTGCCCCAGATTTGCTGTGGAGGCCAAAATAATTGTTGTACATAAAGTGGAGTTTAATAGGTTCTTGATTAGTAAGAGCATTAAAGGTTATCTGGAGAAGGCAGGGGAATGGGATTGAGAGGGATAATAAATCAGCCATGATTGAATGGTGAAGCATACTCAATGAGCCAAATGACATAATTCTGCTTCTATGTCTTATGGTCTTATGGTGTTACAAGGTCAGGGTTAGGTGCGCAGGAAAGGAGAAGATGTATTCAAGGATTCTGTCAACTTGTAATGGGGAGGAATTCTGAACAGAAGCAAATAAAAGATGCGTTGTAGCATTGGTATAGAGGGGGACATTATCAGAACAAATGTGACAGAAATGCTGTGAGAACGGATTGGGATATTTTATGGGAAAGTTGAGTGGGAGGATGTGTAGATATGGTGGATAGGTGATAAACTACACGTTAAATATTTACCTTATAATCAGAATCAGGTTTATTATCACTGACGTTAGCTGTAAAATTTGTTTTTTGTTGTGATAGAACAGTGACGGCATAACAAATAGCTATGAATTATAAAAAAAATAGTGCAAAAGAGTATCAGAGAGGTTTGTGGGCTGTTCAGAAATGTAATGGCAGAGCGATAGAAGCTGTTTCTAAAACATTGAGTGTGGGTCTTCAGGCTCCTGTAATAGTTGTAGTAGTAGTATTGCAATCACTCAAGTTGAATATAATGTTCTCCCAAGGGGTTATTCTGTTAATTGAGAAAGGCTGTAGGTGATTCTGGTTAACGTGGGGAGGCTGATGCACGGGTAGGCACCACGTGGTCTTTGACAGATCGGGGTCAGGGTCCAGTTGCATGGAATGCAAGATAACTGGGGACTCTTCACTGCTGTCGTGATCTGTCCTTATCTTCCACCAGCTCCACTGTTAAGGTCTTAGTTGGATTACTCTTTGTCTGGGACCTTCCCATTGACCTTACCGCCCTGGGTGACCCTACCTGGAGCTAAGCTCCAGACGGCATTGTTCTTAGGTTCTCAGGAAATCACAAGCCTCTCCAGCGTGACGGGGTGACAATCTTCAGAGGAGTCAGGCTCATGTAGTTCTTCCCTGATGGTGGTAAAGAGAAGAAGGCATGTCCTGAATGATGAGGATCCCTAAGGATGGATGCAGAATTTTGAAGATATTTTTGATGGTGGGGCAGCCTTCCGAAGTTAAGTGTTAAGAGTATTTTCTGTTTCTGTTTAGGAAACATGATTATTACTTAATTACTATGAATGGTGGTTACTTTGTTATTGCAGGAATCAGACCATGTCAATTAACATCTTAACATCTGAAGGCCCTTTTTAATTGGCAAATGATAATGCTCTTGTGTTTTCCGCATTTAATTTCCAAACAAGTCAAACAAACAGCAGATGCTGGATGTCTAAAATAAAAATAGAAAAAATTCTGTTTTGACTCCAAACAACAGGATTGTGCTCTTAGGACTTGGCTCTGGCTGTTTCTGAATGTTCAGACATCAGTTTTGGAAAATTGGCTGTTTGTAGTTGCTGTGGAACAGTCAACTATGAAGTAAAATGTGAGTTTGGGCCTTTCAGGGTGAACCTTTGTGTGCAGATTACTTCGGAGATCCCTGACATAACAGCTAACTTGTTTAATTCAAATTTACGCCGGTGCTGTGCTCCACTTTACAATTAACACTGAGTATTTATATCTGTTTTGCTTAGACGCTGGCCGATCAAGAGGGCAATGCGGAGGTGGAAATTGCCAGATGTGTGAAGGGGCAGTATTTTGGCGAACTGGCACTGGTGACCAACAAACCTAGAGCAGCTTCAGCATATGCAGTTGGAGATGTCAAATGCTTAGGCAAGTATTCATTTCAATTGAGTAGAACATAAGAAATGTGAAACAGGAGTAGACCATCCAGTGCCCTGAGCCCACTCCCACTTTTGATAATATCTCCTTTACTCTAAAGTCACTTTACTGCACTAACTCCATTTCTCCCTGTTTGCTTACTACTAAAATTTCTATCAATGTATTGAGTAAACTTGGTAACTGAGTGTCCACAGCCCTCTTGCGGAGAGAATTCCAAAGTTACACCGACCTTTGAGTGAAAAGATTTCTTCACGTCTCTTTTTGAGACTGTGGCCCTCCTGTACGATCAGTCAGAAGAAATACAACATCTCCTCGTCAGGTGCCATCAGAAATCTTTGTGCTTTAGTGAGAGTATTTCTCATTCTTCTAAAGTCCAGAAAGCCAATTTAGTCTATTTTCACTGGACAATTCCCTTCACCTCTTCCAAATGAAGTAATAAAATTTCAATTTGCACTAAAACATCAACTTTTGAATAATAGCTAGCGTTACATTTTATTTTCCTACTTGCTGTGGTAGTTCCATGTAAACTCTCAAGGATATGCAGATTCCTCTGAACACCTCACCAGTTGAAAGATACTTTGCTTTCTATTTTTAGGTACCAAAGTAGCTGACATTATGTTTTCCCACATTATATTCCAAATGCTGTGTTCTCAGGGCATAGTAGGGTAGCGGTTATCGCATCACTTTATATCACCAGTGATCACTGATGGGGGTTCAGTTCCCACTGCTGTTTGTAAGCAGTTTGTACATTCTCGCCATGATTGTGTGGGTTTCCTCTGGGTGTCCCAGTTTCCTCCCACATCTTCCAAATACGTAAAGTTAGGGTTTGTAAGCTGTGGGCATGATATATTGTCCCCATGCATGGGCTGCCACCAGATGCAATCCGCAGATTGTGTTGGTCATTCATGCAAAAACAACGCACAATCTATATGTTCCCATGTACATGTGACAAATAAAGTTAATATTTCTTCTTTCGTTGTATCTGCCAAAAGCCATTCCACATCCCTTCACAGCTCACTCAGCTTTGTATCATCGGGAAACATAGATACGCTGTAATTTTCAAACTATTTGGGTGCGTACTGTTTATTTAATAGTCCAGGTGATATTCTGGCAAAAATTCTAAGTTGGTATTTCATTTCCTTTCTGGATGAGCCTTCCCTTTCCATGCAATTGAAGGGCATTCCCATTCCTGTTCCGATATGTCGATCCATGGCTTTATCTTGTGCCAAGATGAGGCCACCCTCAGGGTAGAGGAACATCACTTTATATTCTGTATGGATTAATATCAATTCCTCCTTCCAGCAAACAAATCCCCTCCCCACCCCCACATTCCTCTGTTCCCCATTCTGACCTTTTACTTCTCACTTGCCTATTACTTCCCTTTGGGTCCTCTCCTCTTTCCTTTCTCCTCTGGTCTACTCTTCTCTCCAATCAGATTTTGTCTTCTCCAGCCCTTGGCCTTTCCCACCTACCTGTCTTTACCTATCACCTTCCAGCTATCCCCTTTCCCCTCCCCCTACCTTTATATTCTGGCATCTTCCCCGTTCCTTCTCAGTCCTGGCTTGAAACATCAATTGTTTATTCTTTTCCATAGATGCTACCTGACCTGCTGAGTTCCTCCAGCATGTGTGTGTTGCACAGTATACCCTTTTCGATCTTGTCCTGATCGTTTTTTCCAGTAGTGTCTCTTGCATTTTAATATGTGCAAAACCTCTTTTTGTTGAGTTGTTTTTATCCTATTCTCTTTGCCTCTACAGTGATGGATATCCAAGCATTTGAACGGTTGTTAGGCCCTTGCATGGACATCATGAAGAGAAATATAGTGAATTATGAAGAGCAACTAGTCGCCTTGTTTGGTACTAGTTTGGACTTGGAGAATCCTGGTTTATAGGCACTATGTTATCCAGTGCCTTTTCAGTTTGATGGAAGCAAAGCGAAAAATACCCATAAACACACAAAAAAACCCACAGAGGAAAAAAAAAGCAGTAAATGAGCAAAACAGCATTTTCTGCCTCTTTCCATGCCATGGGGCAACCACTATGATGAAATACATTACCACCCAGCCAGGGATGGGAAAATGTTTGGCAAATGTTCTGTTTTACTTTTGTTATCTGCCTTCTTCATTTCAAAGCATATTCTGTATCTTGGGCTGATCTTCTTCCAAAAACAGAAAAGAATTGTTGATTTATGAATTATCAAACTGAACCACAAAGACAAATACTAAATGTAATTTTTGATAAGATGAAATGAGCAGATTCTGTGTTTCTTTGTTACTTATATACGTAGGTGACCAGTTCTTGCCAAAAAAAAACCTAAAAAAAAAGATAATGGTTGTTGTAAAGCTTTGATTGTTTCTGTGGTTTCACCACTGGGTGTTACTTTGAAAAGTATTTGGATAGGTTTAATGTTTCATATAAAATTGACTTCTTTAAAGTTCCTTGAATTATGTTGAATAGACTACCAAAGTTGCTTCGATTCAAGAGGTTTCTGAAATGAAAAGTTGTGCATCTGTGGTGGATTTTCAGTATAATATTGTTTCACAGTACGAAACAATATATAAGTTGGGTGAAACGTGTGATGGTGGGTATATAAAAAAGACCACTCATGCAATTATAAGAGTTCTGTTGTTGGGTTTGTCTCCTTTCTTTTTACTCTGTGCAGTACCAAACAGACGTATTGGAACAACGATGCTGTTCCCTTAAGTGTCAAATCATTGCATAAAAATGGCACTTACCATACCTTCTTCCCCTTTTGTTGTGCTTTTGTAATGGGTGAGTTGGAATATGTGTTTTCTTTAGACATTTGAGCTTTCTTGGGTTCACAATGTTAATGCTACATGGGCACCCCAAGGTACTGGTGTATGCTGAGACTGTTACCAAAAATAGATGTAAAATTTTGTGTCTCTTTTGGTTTCCATCTTGTTGCTTTTTCTGATATCCCCATTCCCTAATATTCAGATCAGAACTTGGTTAGAGATATTTTCAATTCACTTGTTTGTTCAGGAATTGGCAGGCCTGTGTCTTGAAAGTCATCACTGCCCAGTTTTTTTTACCCCATCACCAGCAAATCCATTCCCACTCCACGTCCAAAACACTCCTTGACCTTGCGCTGCTCCCTTCAGAGAAGTGTTGAGCAGTTTGATAGAGGTTTGCATTGAAGAGTCATAGATGTTAGCTCATCAGTGCTTGAGAGATATGACATGATAAGCTGTTCAAGCTGAAGGTTTGATGTAGGGGCAGACTCACTGAGAATTTTGTCCCACAGTACAGATGTATCACAGCCATTGAATCATTGTTGGCCTCGGCTTAAGAGTTTTATAATGAATTTGTAACTATACATCGTGAGGTGAATAAGGTCATCATTTTATCCCGGATTCAACAATATCTCAAACCCAGGTCCAAAGGTGCAGAAATGTTTGATTAAGGGCATATTTATGTTTAGTGTATATTTCCTTCCATAAATCTGTGGTGTGCCCTTGAATAAATTTAACATACCAACCATCTGTGTTTTTCTTACTGGACCACATGCGTGAGATGTAGTTGCTTGTTGTCCATGCAAAAATACTGGTAAGTATACTAAAAGGAGGCAAAATCTTCTAGTATTCTTTCTTATTCCCTGTCAGAATGGCCCTGGGTTTTATTCTGCAGTCCCAACTGGATTTGTTTTTCTGAGATATTTCATGCAGGGTGTGATTGAAGGGCTCATCACCCCTTGGTTTCACTTTGATTGGTGTCCTGCTGACAACAGAACTGCAGTTGAAGGCAGGATTGCACTTAGCAAGTAGAAAACTCCCTATTAGGCTCCACTCTCCAGTGAAAAATTGCCACAGAGTGAGGTACAGAAGGTCAATGGATGCCTGTGGAATCTGCAAAGTTGTTGTTCTTGTCAGGTTTATGAAGGGAGTGCAAACTGGGCAGGAAAAGTTAGAAAAGGACTTGAGTATTCTTTGTCAAGTCAGTTTATTTGTATTTTTTTAGTTTTGAATTATTATTTCAACCAGTATACACTTGCTGTCTTTCCTGCTGTTGGTCAACACCAGGACTTGCATGCTGCCCGAGAGCCAAGTGCAGCTTTCTGTGGGTATTGAAGTTCAGCTGTCTAGCATTTGTTTTCTGTAAGCTGCAGCTTGTCCATGCTACAGCAGCTCACGAAGGCCAGCTGCTGATTTGAAAGTATGCTTCTTTCTCAGGAGGAGGTTGACATAAGGTATTTAATATCTACGTATTTTATTTTAAGGCCAAAGTCTTAGCAAGTTTACTGTCTGAGACCAACTAAGGACGAAACATCAGAGTAGAAGTAACAAACTTAAAAAAGTGACAGTTCAATGGTAGCTAAGTCCCTTAAATAAACCTTGCAAATGGTTGATGAGAATGGCATCAATATTTTGTCCCTCACTCAGCACTCTCAAACTTTTTGTTGCAGCAATGAGCTGTATTGCGTGACATTTCGTTCACATGTCATGTTCTGTTCAGATTTGGATCCATGATTCTGCCTAGGGTTGTCATAATTTTAATGTTGCATTAAGAATCCTACCTGCAGGCTGAGAATAAACGGGGAAGACATAAAACAAGTACAGAACCTTTGCTACTTAGGAAGCTGGGTGACATCAGATGGCAGGTGTAACGTGGACATCAAAAGAAGAATAGGGATGGCAAAAGACACCTTTACGAGAATGAAGAGTATAATGACCTATACTCAACTAGGCATGACAACCTGCCTCAGAGTACTGAAATGTTATGTTTATCCAGTTATGTGGCTCAGAATGCTGGACAATATCTAGTAACATGAGCAAACGAATTGAAGCAGCAGAGATGTGGTTTTTGAGGAGGATGCAAAGAATATCATGGACGAAACGAATATCTAACGAGGATGTCATGAACAGAGCAAACACAAAAGGAGAAATAATGTATGAGATCATGAAAAGGCAACGTAACTTCATTGGACATGTGATTAGGAAAGAGGAGTTAGAATGCACGGTAATTATGGGAAAGATTGAAGGGAAGGAAGAAAGTAAGAGGAAGACAAAGACAAATGATGACGGAGACAGCAGCCAGAGAACTGGAAATGAATACCAATGACTTGATCCACTTGACCCGAAACAGGAGTGTGTGGGCAGTGGCAGTCAAATCTTAAACTGGGCATGGCACCTGATGATAATGATTAAGCATCTGGTTTCTGCCATCCTTGTTTCCATGCTTCACTTTAATTTGAGATCCATTTGAAAGCCATTTGTCTTAAGATTTTTACAGTTTATAATACAACCGCTAATATTCAACGCTCAAAAAAAAGAACAGAAAGATATTATAAACGTGAGAGCACCTTATACTCTGAGTGGATAGCCTCCAACCTGATGGCATGAATATCAATTTCTCCTTTCGATTTAAAACAAAATTCCCTCCCCCTCCCCTCTTCTATTCTCCACTCTATTCACCTTCCCCTCACCCCACATTTTACTCTGGCATCTTACCACTTCCTTTTCAGTCCTAGTGAAGGGTCTCGGCCTGAAATGTCAACAGTTTATTCATTTTCATAGATGCTGCCTGACCTGTTGAGTTCCTCCAGCATTTTGCTTGTGTTGCTACAGAAACTTACTAGTTTTAATTGTATACCAGTGCATACTGGACACAGTTCAATCTTTTTGATTTTTAAGATCTTGACTATGTATTGAATAACATTCCAAAAGAATTCTTAGAGTAGAGGCCTTATTTGAAGATGATAGGATGGGTTAGTTGCCTTTGAAAGAGGAATTGTTTTACATAGAATCTTTACAGCCTTTCGAAAACTTCTAAGAGCTGGGTGTTGCTGTGACTGCACGATCCTTTGGGCTGAGGACTGCCCTACTTTTCATATCCAGAGGTACATTTTCAGTGACACTTGACTTTTAGAACTGTATTTAAGTGAGCTCTGAATGAGAGTTCTGGTTAGATAATAGTAATAATACATCACAGCTGAGCTCAGTCCTGTCTCTTTTCATTTATCTACAGGGTCACATTTTCTATCTGAAATGGTTTTGTCTTATTAACAATGATAAGTTGAGCTAAAATTGTTTATCTTTCCAGCCGCAGAATCAGTTCCCTCAAATACAGTTGTGGTATTGCAGTTGTTAGGAATTTACATGTTTTACCATTTATATTCTTGATCTATAATGAATCTCTCAAGTGTAAAAACTGCAGGAAAATTGTACTTTAAATACCTGTAGTTAAGGTGAGATGCTGCACTGCATATTATTTATGTGCTTCATTAGGATTTTCCTGCCCATTGCCAATAATGCTTGAACCCTCTGGGCCAAATATACAAAACCTGCAGCATTGTGAATCTAATGGAAAATATTGGAATAGTTGTTCACAACAGCAAGTGTGACCAATGAAAGTGGTAAAATTTGTAGACTCCATACAACTGCAAGCCAAAATGCACCCTCATTTTTTCTTCCAAATTTTAGTACCACATGACACATCTGTGAACCCCATCCTACTGATATGATGTTCCAATTTTTCAGAGTATTTAGTCTCATTTCATATCAACAGGTTTCAAATTTCACATTACCAATATGATAAATTAAGTGCATCTTAATGCACACCACGAATTTCTGTCCCCTCTAACAATATACTACTGAAAGTCTATGCACCTTGCCTCGAGTCACTTATGTAATACCAAAACAACACAGACAGAATGCTGGAGGAGCTCATCGGTCAGGCAGCATCTATGGAAATGAGCAGATAGTTGACGTTTCGGAGCTGGGCTTAAATTGGGGATTGCTGGGTGGCGTGGCTCAGAGGGCCATCCGTAGATGCCGCCTTGAAATGTCGACTATCCATCTCCATCGACGCTGCCTGACCTGCTGAGTTCCAGCATTTTGTGTGTGTTGATTTGGATTTCCAGCACCTGCAGAATCTCTCGTGTTTATGGTTATGTAACACCAAGTGCTTTTGATTTGTAATCCATGTTCTTTAATACATAGTTCAGTATTCTTAATAAACCTTCATAGAATTTTATATGATTAATGAGCCACTGGCTGACTTCTCAATAATCAGTTTTACCTGATCCTAATTAAACCTGCTTTTCCCAATTGTTTATCCACTTTATATTCTAATGCTGGCCAGCATATCCATAACAATTCTCCATAAAAAGGCCCTGAAACAGAATAATCCGTATCAATGAACACACTCTATAGTACAAAGATTAAGTGTTTTTTAAAAAAATCATAACATGATTAGAAGCATTTGATCTCATTTACCCTTTAGTCTGTTTCTGTCTTGGGCTTCACTGTGATGGGCTAAGCTGCCATTTGAGCTAACCTGCCTCATGAGATGACTGCCTTGTTATCATGTCTGGATATCAGCTACTTTTACTCTTGTTACAAGTTTCCTTAGTGGGAGGGGGGTTATAAAGATGAATTTATATTGATTGCAATATTTTTACTTCAAAACATTTGCATTCAGATCTTATATTCCTCTCATATTCTAATGTTGGCTACCATATCAATAACAACTTTGTAAAACACTCTCACTGAAAAGTCACTGAAAGGTTTGGATTGTACTTGTACTGTTCCACTTCACTAGTAAAATATTTGATTACTAGGGTTGATTGATTGTGGAAAATATTTCATGTTTAACTTGGGTTGAGAGTCGTAGGTTTCATCTGTGAAATGTTTTGATACTGTCCAATGCAATGGTGTAACATAGGAATAGTAGACAATGACTAGAACCTGTCTGCCTTTGTCTAAGTTCGACCATAAGACATAGGAGCAGAATTCAGCCATTCAGTCCACAAAGACAGCTCTGCCATTCCACCGTGGCTGATTTATTATCCCTCTCAACCCCATTTTCCTGCCCTATACCCTCACTAATCAAGAACCCTCTGGCTAAAGAAATTCCTTCTCATCTCTGTTCTAAAGGGCATCCTTCTATTCTGAGGCTGTGCCCTCTGGTCCTAGACTCACCCACTATAGGAAACATCCTCTTCACATCCATTCTATCGAGGTCTTTCAATATTTAATAGGTTTCATGAGATTTCCCCTTATTCTTCTAAACTCCGGGGAGTACAGGTCCAGAGCCATTAAACACTCCTAGAGGCTGATCTGAAATGCTCATTAGATACTCAGGCACCAAAAGAAGTAGAGAAAATAAGGATAGATGACGCATTTCATTAGCATTGTTAATGGAATTTTGTATTTTTACTGTTTCAATTACTTTTGACAGGAAATGCATTCCATGGAAGGTAAAGTCAAGACTGTAACGTACAGTAGTAAACCGAGAGTCCATAGCCTTGAGCAGACTTCAAATTTTTAAAAATTTTATTTAGATATACAGCGTAGAATGGACCCTTCCAGCCCTTTGAGCCGCGCCGCCCAACAACCCCCAATTTAACCCTGGCCTAATCATGAAACAATTTACAATGACCAATTACCCTACTGACTGGTACATCTTTGGACTGTGGGAAGAGACCAGAGCATCTGGAGAAAACCCACGCATTCCATGGGGAGGATGTTCAGACTCCTTACAGATGATGTTGGAATTGAACATTTCCACCTGTTCAGAACTGCTATTTCTGTTTGCTGTTGACACTTTGCTGAATTTTACCATGTTCCCCCTCACCCATGTGGGGAAGAAATCTTTACAGCAAAATGTCAGATCAGAGCTTTGGTAAAATCAATTTTAAGAGAGTTTATTTACATTGGGAAATAAAATCCTCTGTTGTATAGAGGTGCAGCATTCCTCTTTCTATAATATGTGTAACTTACTGACTTTTGCACATTGTGCTCTGTTTGGTAATGGGGTAAATTGTTTAAAAGAACGGAATCTGCCATCTGTGGAACGTTGCTTCTACTGCATTGCTTGCTTAACCTTCCTGATGGTTCAAATAAACAGGACAAATTCTCAGATTCTCTGAATATTTGGTATATTATTCTATTTACAGTGGACTAAAATAACTTGCAACCTTTCCCTCAAAGGGGAAAACTAATACCAGATAGAACATGCAAACTGGCTGATTTTATGTCATAAGATTAATCCTGAAAGTGGGCCACTTTGCAAAAGGAAATGCAGTGACACAGTGGTCATCAGAAACGCCATTTTAAGATGACATCCATCATGGTTTTGACTGTTGGCGACCATCCTGCTTAAACTCTGCCCCTGCCTTGCCTCAAAGGTCTGTTGCATGTTGACAGTGCAGCTCTGTTGCGTGTGTGCTGGAGTTTCAGGTATCTGTGTTTGCCATCCAGTGTTTCTGCCACTGGAATCTGCGGGCATGTGGGATGGTTTGTCTTCTGTTCCGAGCATTGGCCTCCCTCTAGCCAAGGAATGCTTCTGTAATTACCTTTTTTCTTTCTTAAAGCTCCCTTCTACCCATTCTTTTTGGGGAATTGAAAGATTGTTCTTTACTAAGACTATTTAGTTGAAAATTTAAAAAAAACAATTCTATCAGTGTGGTGTTTTATTTGAAGAATAAAATTACTTTGCTTTTGTGTTCAAATCAATTCTCTTGTCATTTTAACTATAGGGATCTGTTTTAAACTCAGCTCTGCTTGTCAAATTCATAATATGCTGGGCTAATCATTGACAGGACAAATTAATAGTGTATTAATGACACATTGTTATCTGAACATTGACTTCTCAAACTTCCGCTAATGCCCCACCTCCCCCTCGTACCCCATCCGTTATTTATTTATGTACACACATTCTTTCGCTCTCTCTCCTTTTTCTCCCTCTGTCCCTCTCACTATACCCCTTGCCCATCCTCTAGGTTTCCCCCCTCCCCCTTTTCTTTCTCCCTGGGCCTCCTGTCCCATGATCCTCTCATACCCCTTTTGCCTATCACCTGTCCAGCTCTTGGCTCCATCCCTCCCCCTCCTGTCTTCTCCTATCATTTTGGATCTCCCCCTCCCCCTCCCACTTTCAAATCTCTTACTAGCTCTTCTTTCAGTTAGTCCTGACGAAGGGTCTCGGACTGAAACGTCGACTGTACCTCTTCCTAGAGATGCTGCCTGGCCTGCTGCGTTCACCAGCAACTTTGATGTGTGTTGCTGGGACATAAATATGTACAGTTCTGGCAGCAGGGATCAGTGTTTCATGATTTAACATAAGCAGTGAATTTCCTGTAATTGTTCCTCAGTTTCTGCTGCCCTGTTATTTCCAACAATATTTCACTTTTACCCTTGCAGTTACTTCCAGGAATTTGCTGTATTTGCATTTTGACTGCTGATTAAACTCACTGCAGCGCATTAAGCCTGCTGAATAATACTTTAGTGATCCAATTCTTGTTAGTGCAATGCCAAGCCGTCTTTCCTCCCATTTAAGCTGCTCAGAATCATCTTACATTGCAGATCTTAAGTGTATAGCACATACACTTCACGACCACTTTATTATGTACCTCTTGTACTTGGCAAAGTGGCCACTGAGTGTATGTTTAAAGTTCAAAGTAAGTTTATTGTCAAAGTACATAAATGTCAGAAAGTACAACCCTGAGATTCATTTTCTTGTGGGTATACTCAATAAAACTGTAGAATAATAACCATAATAGAATCAATGAAAGACTGCTCAACTGGTGCATTCAACCAGACTGCAGAAGACAACAAACAGTGCAAATACAAAAAGAGGAAATAGTAATAATAATAAGCAATGAATATTGAGAACATGAGATGAAGAGTCTTTGAAAGTGAGTCCATTGCTTGTGGGAACATTTTAATGATGGGGCAAATGAAGTTGAGTGGAGTTATTCCCTTTGGTCAAGAGCCTGATGGTTGAGAGTAACTTCCTGAACCTGGTGGTGGAGTCCTGAGGCTCCTTATACCTTCTTCCTAATGGCAGCATTGAGAAGAGAGCACGTCATGGGTGGAGGGGGTTTCATGGTGATGGATGCTGATTTCCGGCACAATGCCCCATGTACTGTATATGTACTCAGTGGTTGGGAGGGCTTTACCTGTGATGGACTGGGCCATATCCACTACTTTTTGTGGGATTTTCCATTCAAGGGCATTGGTGTTTCCATACTAGGCTGTGATGCAGCCAGTCAATATACTCTTCACTACACATCTATAGAAATTTTAGATGCCTTGCCAACACTGCAAACTCCTAAGGAAGTAGAGGCATTGCTGTGCTTCCTTTGAAATTGCACTCGCTTGCTGGCCCAGGAGAGATCCACCAAAATAATAGCACTTAAGAATTTGAAGTTACTGACCCTTTCCACCTTTGATACCTCTGGTGCATGGACCTCTGGCTTCCTTCTTCTATAGTCAATAATCCGCTCCTTGGTCTTGCTGACATTGGGTGAGAGGTTGTTGTTATAACACCACTCAACCACATTTTCAATCTCTCACCAACAGTCTATGCTGATTTATTACCAGATCAGGTAAGAACAGATTTCCTTCCCCAAAGGACATGAATGAGTAAGATGGATTATAATAATTCAGCAGTTACATTTTCTACCATTGCTTGGGATAATAATTAAAATGAATTCTGATTTTCTTAATTTTGCAGCTGCCATTAAGGGATTCATTCTTGTACCTCTGGCTCGATGGTCTAGAACTCCAGCTACTACTTTGGGGCTGCATGGCAGTATAGCTGTATTGCAGCCCTAGTTACCTAGATTCAATTCCTGTCGCTGACTGTAAGGAGTTTGTACGTTCTTCTTGTGATCGCATGAGTTTCCTCCAGGTTTTCCACCCGTATTCCAAAGACATACAAGGTTAGGTTAATTGGTGGCACAGCTTGTTGAGGAGTGGTTCTTATTTATTAATATCTGCTATATTCACTTGACTCCAGAATACATCCTAACAATTTCTAAATCTCTAAAAAAAAATTCCTTACTCCAGTAACTCAAATGTGGCACCTCCTGTCATCACTTGTTTAGACGGTGTACATTGTCCGACTTGCTGATGGTTCAAGAGTAAGGGGCATACATGTAAAGCGTCCCAGATCTATAACATTAACTGTTTCTCCTTCCATGGCTGCTGCCTGACCTGCTGAGCTTTTCTAGCGTTTTCTGTTTTTATTGCATAAATTTACAGTCACGGGCAAAAGAAACAAGGAAGGAAAGGGATATCTTTCTTCTAGTGTCAGGTTATGATTTACAATTTATGTCCTGTTTGGGTGGTGGAAGCCATATCACGTGGTGCTTTCAAAGGAATGTTGGAGTGGGGTTGAAGGGAAAAAAGATACAGGACTGGGGAAAATATGAGGGATTGGGACTGGATTACCAGGAAGCATATGGCCTTAATGGGCCGATTGGCCTGCAGCATCACCTCTCATCTCTTTTTGTTTAAACAATATCAATATGATAATTGACTGGGTCACTTTTCACCCAATGAGGCTGAGTAGGTTTCTGGAATACATTGGTGTATGGCCGCCCTTCAATGCTACCAGAAACCATTTTGGGTTTTTATATGTGAGTTGTGGCCATCGTTAAGTTTGAAATGGTGGCTGAACTGGTTCATAGCAGAGACTTCAATAATCTGGAAGGCAAGTTCCTTTGTAAATAGTGCTTGGTCTGTGTGATCTGGAATACTTGTGGTGCCTGGGTATATTTTCGCCTTGACTCTGGGAGATTACATTACTGTGTGGAGGATGATCAGGATTGCAGGCTGGGGCAAAAGCGCTTAGTCACAAACCTCCAGGGATGATTATGTTGTACAGTCCCCATCGCTCCTATATGTCCCCTTTCAGTGATATCATCCATAGACCTTGGGTCAGATTTCAAATGGACATTGATGACCTGGTTTTCCACCTTCACCTGACCTTTTATGGGGATGATTGATAAGTTCGTCGCCTAATGTAGGAGGAGTCAATTTTAGAAAACCTAGCACATTTATTTTTCCTACGTTTACACACTTAGTCCAGTGGTCGTGGAGCATACGGATCCCTTCTTTGCAGAAGTCAGTGTCTTGGATCTCCAGAAGAGGTCCACAGCAGGGGTGATTGATAAGGTCGTGGCCTAAAGTAGAAGGAAATGAGGAGACACTTCAAACTTCCATTTTCACTTAAAGAGTTGAACTGCACGTGCATGTAACGAGAGCTGTATAAACTCATTTCCTTCTACCTTAGGCCACGAACTCATTAATCACCCCTGCTGTGGACCACCTGGAGGTCCAAGACGCTCTTGTTACATGCACGTGCAGTTCAACTTTTTGAGTGATAATGCAGAAAGTTTGAGGTTAATAACTCATCTCCTTCTACCTTAGGTCACGAACTTATAAATCACCCCTGCTGTGGACCACTTCGACAAAGGAGGAATCCGTATGCTCCACGACCGCTGGACTAAGTGTGTACATGTAAGAGGGGACTATGTTGAAAAATAAATGTGCTAGGTTTTCTAAAATTAATTCCTTCTACGAATTTATCAATCACCCCTCGTATATGGTTTCTGTATTACAAGACTGACATCCAGGTTGTTTTTGATCAGCCGTACATTTTTTCCAACGAACATTGGAAGATTAATGCCATCCATTACAAATTCCACATGATTAACACCACCTCCTTGGCTTCCTGTAAAATCCGGAGCTGGACTCCCAATTGTAGATTCCACCTCAAATTCATGACTTGCCTCGGGGTTTACCCTGCCATTCCTGACTTCTTGATCTTCCCACCTCTGACCTTGACCACTGTAGTTCTGTTCGTATTGGTTTATATTTGTCACATGTACTGAGATATAATGAAACCTTGTCTTGCATACTGTTCGTCAAGATCAATTAGGCACACAGTACACTAAGGCAGATAAATGCAGAATAAAGTATGACAGAAAACGCAATCAAGGTAAACAATACAATGAAAGATCATAACAAAGTAAATTGTGAGGTCAAGGGTCCATGTTATCATACTAGGGAACCACTTAATACTCTTAATCCTTCACCCTGGTGATACATGCTTCCAGGCTTTTGTATCTTCTGCCTGTTGGGAGGGCGAAGAAGAATGATTATTCGCAGTAGTTGGGGTCTTCGACTGTGCTGGCTGCTTTGCTGAGACAGCGAAGAGAAACTCAGTTCATTCTTTGCCTTACGAGGTTCCAAATCGCTGCGGACTGTATGCCATTGTATCCTAAATGCTGCTAATCCTGTACTTAACGACCAGTCTTGACGTTGCATGTAAAAGTTCACATTTGTCTGTTTGAAATTATTTATTGTACTACTGCCAACATGATTGTCCAAACCTAACTCTGCCTCTCCCACACAGTTTCTTCCTCTGTTTCCCTTACTCCATCATTGGTACACATTTCTTCAGTCACCTAGTCTGCACTCTCTGGAATTTCCTCCTCGGACATCTGCACTGAATTTAACTGTAAGATGGACCACTTTCATGGCGCGAATCCATCCACATTCTTGGCTTCCGTTGGCTGGTATTACATATCGTATGTACACCAGCATGTTTCTCAGCTGTTGCCTTTCTCCACCAGCACTGTGATATTTAGACACCGTCCCTCGCCTTGTTCCAGACACCTGGTGTTGATTCAGAATCTCTCCCCCTGTCTCAGGCCTTCTGGGGCTTGTTTACAATCTCGAGTAAACAGCAGGGATGGTGACGCACGTCTGACGGGGAGAGCTGCCACTGAGCTGTGGTGCAGGAAGATTGCAGAGTTGATAGTCTACTCAAGTGCGTTCCTCCCTGTGAAGAGGCTGTGCAGGAAGATGTAAGGGCCTCTTCACGTTTCATTCTGAGCAGCTGTGTGACAGAGGACTCAGAGCTACAGAAACAGTTATTATTGGAAGGATGTGGAGGCTTTAGAGAGGGTGCAGAAAAGATCAAGAAAATGCTTGGATTAGAGAAAATGTCTTGTTGGAATGGTTGAGCAAACTAGGGCATTGCTCTTTGGAATGAAAGAGGATGAGAGGTGGATAAGATTATGAGAGGCAGAGACATTTTCCTAGGGTGAATTGCCTAGAATGAAGGGGCATAATTTTAAGATGATCTGAGGAAAATATTGGGAGAAATGTCAGAGGTAGGCTTTTCTACATAGAGAGTGGTAGGTGAGTGCAGCATGTTGCCAGGGGTGGTGGTAGAGGCAGATACATTAGGGGCATTTAAGTGACTATTAGATAGGCACATGGATCAAAGAAAATGGAGGGCAATGGAACAAGGAAGAGTTAGATTGCTCTTTGAGTAGATTAAAATGTCCGCACAACATTGTGGGCCAGAGGGACTATATACTGTGCTGTACTGTTCTATGTTGTAACACAGCAGGTCTGAGAGTATCTGTGGAAATGAGAATCCTTTGTCTGAACCATTCCCCGGTACTGACCAACCTTGTCTGATCTGAGATGTTGATTCCCTGAGCACAGAAACCTCATGTTGCCCTCTGCTCACTGTAGCTAAAATATTGTTTTTTATTTTAGATTTCCAGCATCTGCAGTTTGTTAAACTTGTACTAATGGCACACTCTGTTCAGTATTGCTAAAAAAAACTGATTGTCTGACCATTCTCCCATTGCTACTTGAAGGAGTACACCGTGTACAAGGTGGCCTAGTGTAACACCTTAAACACAAACCATCTTAACAGCCTCCTCCTCCTTCTTACAGGATGGGGTTGCTAGCTCCATGCCCAACCCTCTTCCTTTTGCAGCCGGGCTTGGGACCATCTATGGCAGAGTTCTTATGTTTCTATGACTGTGTAAAAATAATCCATCTTCAACCACCACAAGAAGTTTTTAGCATTTTGATTTTTGCTTTCCATAATTAACCCATTTGCAAACTCGCCACAAAGAGTTTACAGCCCAATCAGTCTAATTTGATGTTTACACTCCACAAGTCTTCCTCCACTCTTTTAAATTCAGTATTATTTATTATTTTTTTTATTTGCTCAATTTGTCTTCTTTTGCACATTTTGTTTGTAGGTCTTAGTTAATGCATATTTTTTTCATTATTTCTACGTTATTTCTTCACTTTCCTCTAAATGCCTGCAAAAATGAATGTCAAAGTAGTATATGGTAACCTTGTACTTAGTTTGATAATAATTTTACTTCGACTTCGAACTCGCCGCCTCCTCTGTAAGGATTTCTCCCTGTGCACGGGTCTAACCTTTGCAAGATGATGTAGTTTTCACCTTGTCCACAAGATGTCACTGCCCCTCACACTGAACTTCCATTTATGCACCGATTTGACAACAAATCCTGTTCTTATTGTTCTCTCGACAAAACCATGACTACTTTTGGCAGTTATCTTCTCGTAGTTAATTCTGATGAATGGTGTTCTAACACTGAAAACCTATATTACCTTTTGTAACAGAAACGTTTAAACTAGAATCTAGGGCCATTTTACAAAACAATGTAGTTAAGTACAATTCCAGCAGAGGGCATTTGATGCACCAGTGATAGATTGTCTTAACAATGCTTAATGCCGAATTCACTTCCTATGAAATATTTTAGCAGCATTGATAATTTGACAGTAATACAGTAATTTTTTGTAAAAATTCATCTCTTAATTGCCTATATAATAATATAATCCAGTGGTTGAGTTTTAGTCACAATAATTTAGTCAAAGTTCAAAATAAATTTATTTTAAAGTACATATATGTCACCGTATACAACCTGATATTAATTTTCTTGTGAGCATAATAGAATAATAACCACAATAGAATCCAAGAAATACCGCACCAACTTGGCGTTCAACCACTGTGCAAAAGACAACACTTGTGTTTCTTGGGTAAGTTTCCATAAGCAGGCTGTTGAGTTTCCAGTACAGGATTGTGGATTCACTTTTATTTCTGGAGGAGCCGTGCGGACAAGTACTACCCCATCATTGAAGGAGAATGTCAGGGAATTCCATCAGATTCCCGAATCGGCATGGAAAACTTCACACCTCAACCCTGAGCTACTTTTACAACCTACGGAATCACTCTCAAGGACTCTACAGCTCTGGTAGGACGGGTACGATCCCACCAGCAAATGGTTACAGCAGAGAAGGAAGACATTTGATCCGTTAAGCCCATAGTCAAAGTCAAAGTAAATTTATTTTCGGAGTATGTATAAGCCACCATATTCTACCTTGAGCTTCATTTTCTTGCAGGCATTTACAGGAAAATAAATACAATAGAATTTATGAAAATTGTACATGAACATTGGGTGGTGGACTGGAGACACGTCTCTACCAAAAGAGGTGTAAGGCGTGCCTTCCCTCTGCTAGACTGCAGGGAAGATGTATCACATACTTAGCTCTCCGATCCGGCTCATGTGAGGTCATGGGAGCAGCTGGTGCACTTCACAAGTCCTGGTTATGCGACCACTGATGCCAGGCAGACAATCTCTGAAGAGCAAGGTTCCCTCTAAATTGTAATGACCAGTGTGTGCAAAAATCTTGCGTTGTGCATTTTTTTTTGCCCAATGACAACAACATGTGCGCACTGAATTTTCTCTGTAGGAGTATTTATTTTAATAGCTAGCAAAACACTGTTTATAAGAACTTTGATCTGCTCTAGGTTTGATCGTTTCTGCTCTCGTTCATCTGCACTCTCACGAAACATATGCAGCAGGCCTGTAGATGGTAATGAAGGATTTTCTCACCTGAGCTTTTGCACAGTTGATGTGATTTGCTTGCTAAATGATGTTTTAAAAAGTCAAGTTTCCAAATAACACTCCACTTCTTCCCACTTGCAAATTCTCCAGCAACTTTTGCATCACAACAATACATGCAGATAACACCAGTTTTTGAATTGTACATAAATATTTCTCATATCTGCACATTCCTGGTCTCATGAGCTTTCAGTGAAGCAGTTTCTACTCTTTCATTAAGCTTTTCTGTTTTAAATGAACTATCAGTTCTTTTGTGCTTCATGCCCTCTGGTTCTCTGGAATTCGACATAGCGAATGAATAATTTCTTTTAAAAAAACAGTATAAATAAGCCAGTTCTAAAATCTGCAGACAAATCATCGCAACACCATATTGTCAACACCATCTGCATCAGAAACCGGAAAAGGAAATGTGATTGTGTATGATTGTGAAATGTACTTAACATGCCAATAAGGTAGAGGGTGACAACCTTTTGTGCACAGTTTAAATTCCTTTGAGCGCTAATAGCAAAAGATGTGTGCTCGCACACACCTTAGAGTGAACATTGCTGAAGAATATTGATAGTGACTGGGGTCACCCGTCTTGTAAAGACACTGCCCAGAAGAAGGTGATGGCAAACCACTACTGTGGGAAAATTTGTCAAGAACAATCATGGTCATGGAAAGTCCAAGAATGTCCACATCATACGATGCAGCGTATAATGATGATGAAACATAGAACATAGAAAACATACAGCACAATACAGGACCTTCAGCCCACAAATATGTGCTGAACATGTCCCTACCTTAGAACTACCTAGGCTTTACCCATAGCCCTCTATTTTTCTAAGCTCCATTTAGCCATCCAGGAGTCCAAGTGTTTCTTCCTCCTCCACCACCGCCACTCACTACTCTCTGTGTAAAAAAACACTTACCCCTGACATCTCCTCTGTACCTACTTCCAAGCACCTTAAAACTATGCCCTCTCGTGCTAGCCAATTCAGCCCTGGGGAAAAGCTTTTGACTACCCACATGATCAATGCCCCTCATTATCTTATACACCTCTGTCAGGTCACCCTTCATCCTCCGTCGCTCCAAGGAGAAAAGGTAGAGTTCACTCAACCTATTCTCATAAGGCATGCTCCCCAATCCAGGGAACATCCTTGTAAATCTCCTCTGCACCCTTTCTATAGTTTCCACGTCCCTCCTATAGTAAGGCGACCATGATACATGAACAAAGCCAGACTAACAACCAATGAGCAATAGAAAACAAACTATGCAAATAAAAATAAATAATGCTGAGCACCTGAGTTGTAGAGACCTTGAGACTGAATCAATCGGTTGTGGAATCAGTTCAGAATTGTGGTGAGTGAAGTTATCCACGCCAGTTCATGAGCCTGATGGTTGAGGGGTAATAACTATTCCTGAACCTGGTGGTGTGAGACCAAAAGCTCCTGCACCTCCTCCCTGATGGTAGTAGTAGTGAGAAGAGAGCATGGCTTGGACGGTGGGTTTTCTCTGCTAGTTCTCTACCACAGCAAGTTCCAGCCATGCCATTTTTTCCCACTTTCATCAGAACACTTGCCTCTTCAAGGACACAATGGAATCAGTCTCCTTTACATCTGCATTGGGGTTGGGTTATTCAGTGTAAGAATCCCTATTTTGATCTGTAGTCTGAATGGAATGACCACAACTGCAGTGACGACTTTCTCTCATCTTCCACCATTACTTCCCCTGACCTATTCTTAAATGGTTCGAAGTGGACCAGGTTTTCAAAGGAAGGTCTCTTATTTACTCACTACTTAAACTGAGGCTGTGTATGGACTATTAAATTGAAATCCAAAAGAGACTAGTTACATTTCATTTGTCACTGGGAACTTGGTAGGAAAGTGGGACCAAGGCATAGATTCAATCACAATTTTATTGAACAGCAGAGCAGAGCATCAGGGCCATGTGACCTGTTCCCCAACCCTTATGTCCTGTGGTTCTAATCACCACCTTTCATTCTCATCTGTCTGATTTCAGGAAACATCTTGACAGTCAAAATACTGAAAGGGAAGAGTACAGTAATACCCTTCATTGGTGCCGAACCCCCAATTTGTGTAATTCCTGAAGTGTGATCAGCTGTAATGGTGGAAATTACTGGAATGGAGAGCCAGAGAGAGACTTTTCATCAGGGCAGAAATGGCTACTACAAGGGGGCATAATTTTAAGGTGATTGGAGGAAAGTTTAGGGGAGATGTCAGAAATAAGTTACACAGAGAGTGGTGAGTGTGTGGAACACCCTGTACGGGGTGGCAGTAGAGGCAGATACATTAGGGAGATTTGAGAAACTTTTAGATTAGGTACATGGATGATGATCATGGAAAAAGATGAGATTATGAACAGATGAACTGAGTATGTTCAGGAATAGTTTGAAGACGATCAAGGCGAGAAACCAGAAATTAAGAAAAACATTGAAGATCCAAGTATTTTAAAATCTGAAGTTCATAATGCAATAAATAAGATGAAGAAAGGAAAGGCAGCAGGTCCTGATGAATTAGTAATAGAACAAATTATCACCCTTGAAGATTATAGAATTGAAAAACTTACTGATTTAGTCAATGACATTTATGAGACTGGAATAATACCAGAAGAGATGAAAAAAATCAGTATTTATCACTTTTCCTAAGAAACCTGTAGCAATAGAATGTGAATTACATAGGTCCATAAGTTCAATGAGTCATATCACTAAGATACTTATAAGAATTTTGATGACAAGAACTAAAAGTAAAATACAAGCAGAAATAGGTAAAGAACAATGTGGTTTTGTGAAAGCCAAAGGTACAAGAAACACAATATTGATGTTAAGGATACTATCAGAACGAACTATTCAAGTGCAAAAAGATTTGTTTGTTTGTTTTATCGACTGCACGAAAGCATTTGATAAAGTGAAGCACAATAAATTATTTGAAATATTACAGAAAACTCTAGATCTAGATTCAAAAGATCTCTGCCTAATCAGAAATCTGTACTGGGAACAAACTGCCGCTGTAAGACTAGATGGAGAAGTGAGTCAGTTTACGAAAATCAAGAGAGGTGTTAGACAAGGGTGTGTTTTCTCCCCTGATTTATTTAATATATATAGTGAAGCAATATTACAAAAAATAAGAGACATCTTGGGAATCAAAGTTAGCGGTGAAAACATCAATAATTTCAGATATGCAGATGACACTGTGTTAATTGCAAGTACGGAGGAAGAAATACAAAACTTTCTGATATAATTGTTGAAGAAAGTGCAAAAATGGGTCTATTCATCAATTGCAAAAAGACAGAATGTATGGTGATATCCAAAAAGAAGGAGAATCCCATCTGCAGGCTGAGAATAAATGGGGAAGACATAAAACAAGTACAGAACTTTTACTACTTAGGAAGCTGGGTGACATCAGATGGCAGGTGTGACATGGACATCAAAAGAAGAATAGGGATGGCAAAAGACACCTTTACAAGAATGAAGAGTATACTGACCAATACTAAACTAGACATAACAACCTGCCTCAGAGTACTGAAATGTTACGTTTATCCAGTTATGTTATATGGCTCAGAATGTTGGACAATATCTAGTAACATGAGGAAACGAATTGTAGCAGCAGAAATGTGGTTTTTGAGGAGGATGCAAAGAATATCATGGACGAAACGAATATCTAACGAGGATGTCATGAACAAAGCAAACACGAAAAGAGAAATAATGTATGAGATCATGAAAAGGCAACGTAACTTCATTGGACATGTGATTAGGAAAGAGGAGTTAGAATGCACGGTAATTATGGGAAAGATTGAAGGGAAGAAAGCAAGAGGAAGACAAAGACAAATGATGATGGAGACAGCAGCCAGAGAACTGGAAATGAATACCAATGAATTGACCCACTTGACCCGAAACAGGAGTGTGTGGGCCATGGCAGTCAAATCTTAAACTGGGCACGGCACCTGATGATAATGATGACATGGATGATAGAAAAATGGAGAGCCTTGTGGAAGGGAAGGGTTAGATTGATCTCAGTGTAGGTTAATGGCCTGAACTGTGCAGTAAAGTTCTATGTTCTATGTAACAAAACCTGGTGGCCAGGTTGTCTACCACAAGCTCCCACAACCAGCAATGTGATGTGACCAGATAAACTGACTTAGGGATAAGAATTGAAGCCTCCACTGTCCATCAACCATAAGTCATAGGAGCAGAATTAGACCATTTGGCCCATTGAGTGTTGCGATCTTTCCTGTCACTGTGGAAGTGGACTTCAGTCTGGACTTACAGCTTTGTATGTCTGTTTCCAGCACTGTATTTCCCTGACAGTGTCCTGGACTTTGATACTTGGATGGTTGTCAATTATGTGACACTCAAACCCAGCCTTGGTTGCCCTGTGTCCTGATGAAGGTTCTCGGCCCAAAACATCAACTCTTTATTCCTCTCCACGGAGGCTGCCTGACCTGCTGAGTTTCTGCAGCATTTTGTGCGTGTTGTCCGGGAGTCCCATGTCTGCAGAATCTCTCGTGCACCCTATGACTGGGAAATGTAAAGTCCTCCATGCTGAGCTCACCTGGGTGTGGTCTCAGGGTGAGATATACCAATGGGCTCACAACCTATCACCTCTGGCCCCAGGTTTCTGGTTGAAGGCAGGAGGGCATGTCCTAATTGAGAGCTTCTTGAGTTTGAATACCCATCCAGTTGGCCTGACTCTCCCATGGTGCTCCAGCCACCCACCACCCCAACCTCCACTTCAACGACTGCCTGAACAGAGCTGGTGAATGGATTGTCCAGAAGGAGTTAGCTAGTGGATATAATTCATCTCAATCTTCTCCAAGGATCATCACCTTGTCGTGATGGAGAGGCTTGGGAGCTCTTGAGGTCCCAAGAGCGACGCTGTCTGGAGTTTAGCTTCTGGTAGGGACACCCATGGTGGTAAAGTCAAGGGAGTGTTTCTAGGACGATCCAACCAAGACCTCAACGGTGAAGCTGGCGGAAGATGATAGCACATCACAACAGCAGTGAAGGCCGAGGAAGGCTGAAACAGTGGAGGGTCCCCAGTCGCCTTGCAATCCACGCCCCGGACCCTGACCCCGATCTGTCATGGACCGTGTGGTGGCTGCCCGTTCATCAGTCACCCCACATTAAACAAAGTCACGCACAGGTGTTCCCCATTGAAGGAATCCACCCTAACATCCTGGATCAAGTCCCGTGATGACCAGCAAGTGACACAGGGAGCAGGATTGTGACACGTTGAAGCTCTTCTGAATGTGTGGGTCCCAGACTGTCCTTTACAGCCGCCTGAAGGCCCACTAATAGACAACCCGTTATGTAGGAGAACACCGTACTTGACTCAATCACTGCGCTTTTTATCCTTATGGGAGGGAGTTCTACTTTTTCACCACTATCTGGGAGGAGATACTAACATGATTTCCATTTTGATGATTTGTGTCTGTCTCCTCATCTTGATGGTCTTCTGCTCTACTAGAAACACTTTGTCAAAACTCTTCTAAAGATAATGTCAGCTCAGATTCAGATTTATTTATCACGTGTACCGTACATCGAAACACACACTGAAACGTGTTAACCAGCACACCCGAGGGGGCAGCCCGCAAGTGTCACCACACATTCTGGTGCCAACATAGCACGTCCACAGCGTTCAGCAAAACAACACGACGACAAGAGAAAAACAAGCCCCACTCCCATCCCTCCCACCCACCCACCCAACCAGAAAGGCCTCCAACTCGAGGAGAGGCCACCTCCAGACCTCCGGGCCTCCAGCCATTCCCGGATTCTCTGACTTGCACATAAGGCCTCCAACTTTGGACTTCACTCCAGGACGTCAACCACAGGTTTCACCTTCAGGCCTTGACTTGCGCAAACTTCATGACCCTCCCCTCGGACTCTTGTGACTACTCTGGGCCTCGACCTTCGGTCTTAGAGCTTTGGCCTTTGCCCTCTGGACTTTGCTGGGTTTGGCCTACGGGCCTCAACTTCCGGGCTTGCACGTACCTCTGACCCCAGTGACCTGGGACCTCATGACACCTTTGGGCCCCGACCTCCTCTCTTCAACTTTAGGCTTTGCCCTCTGGACTTTGCTGGGTTTGATCTGTGGGCCTCTACTCCTGGACTCGCACAGATCTTAACTTCCAGCAACACATACAAAATGCTGGTGGAACGCAGCAGGCCAGACAGCATCCATAGGAAGAAGTACAGTCAACGTTTCAGGCCGAGACCCTTCGTCAGGGCCTGCTGCGTTCTACCAGCATTCTGTGTGTGTTGCTTGAATTTCCAGCATCTGCAGATTTCCTCGTGTTTGTGTCTTAACTTCCAGGCTTGCTCTTTGTCCGGAGAAAAGGGATACAGCTACTCGTCCTTTCTAGATAAACAAATCAGGTCCTGCACTGGGACCATTCACGCAGCAGGTATCGCTTGTACCTTCTCCAAAGCCACTTTGACCTTCTTTATTAAGGAGTGAAAATGTAATAAACCTTCAGAACTTTAATACTGAAGAGGAAAAATTGCTTCAAGTGTAAATAACTTTACAATGGAATGGCCAGCTGCAGAACTTGACAGCTCGAACAAAGCCATTAATCATACTGTGCCTTTGCCAGATCTCCAAGGTCGTCCCTGGTCGTACTCCTGCGTATTTTCCTCAGATGTCTTAAAACACAAGAGAGACTGCAGATGCTGGAAATCCAGAGCAACACACATAGAGTGCTGGAGGATCTCAGAAGGTCAGGCAGCATCAACGGAAGAGAATAAACAGTCGACGTTTTGGGCTGGGACCCTTCATAAGGCTGATGGATTGGAGAGTATGTCTTATAAGGATAGACTGAGTGAAGTAGGGCTTTTCCTTCTGGAGTGGAGGAGGATGAGAGGTGACCTGATAGAGGGGTACGAGATGATAAGAGGCAGATTGAGTGAACAGCCAGAGACTTTCTCCCAGGGTGGAAATGGCTGAAACAAGGGGGCATAATTTTAAGGTGATGTAGGGGGATGTCAGAGAAATTATTGTACACAGGGATTGGTGGGTGTGTGGATCACCCTGCCAGGACTGGTGGTAGAAACAGATACACTGGGGACATTTAATAGACTCTTAGATAGGCACAAAGATGATAGAAGAATGGAGGATTATGTAGGAGGAATGGGCTAGGTTGATTTTAAGAATAGGCTAAAAGGTCAGCACAACATGGTGGGCCGAAGGGCCTATACTGTGCTGAAATGTCCTAAGTACACTCAGTGGCCACCTTATCGGGTACACCTGTACACCTGCTTGTTCATGCAAGTATTTAATCAGCCAATCGTGGCAACAATTCCATGTATAAAGGCATGCAGACATGGTCAGGAACGGGGGCTCCTGACCTGGGGCCATGGACCCCTCAGTTAATGGTATAAGAAAGGTTGGGAGCCCCTAGTCAAGAGGTTCAGTTGTTGTTCAGACCAAGCATCAGAAAGGGGAAGAAATGTGATCTAAGTCACATTTCTGATTGTTGGTGCCAAATGGAGTGGTTTGAGTATCTCAGAAACTGCTGATCTCCTGGGAGTTTCGAGCACAACAGTCTCTAAAGTTTCCAGGGAATGATGCAAAAAAACAAATCATCCAGTGAGCAGCAGTTCTGTGGACAAAAGCATATTGTTAATGATGGAGGTCAGGGGAGAATGGCCAGACTGGTTCAACCTGACGGGAAGGCGACAGTAACTCAAATAACCACGCATTACAACAGTGGTGTGCAAAGGAGTATCTCTAACACACATGTCGAACCTCAGAGTGGACGGGCTGCAGCAGCAGAAGACCATGAACATACGCTCAGTGACCACTTTATTTGGTACAGGAGGAACAGAATAATGTGGTCACTGACTGGGTGTTCTAGCAACAGTGCAGAATAAACCGTAAAAGCCTCTGCATGAAGAGGTGGAAGTGCTGATGAAGAAACTTTATGCAGGACGTGAACCCACATTGTTAAATGATTACCCAAGGCCCCTAGACAATGACGTAGTCAGCTAACCACAGTATCACTGCGTGTCCACCAACCTCAGTGATATAATTACAGTGACTGAGAGACAACTAGTGGATGTTTCACTGTGACAAATGTGTTGTGCATGAGGTCAGGATATGTAAACAGTGAACGGTGCACAGATGTATGTGTTCCTCATTACGACTGGAGATACAAAGTAGGTGCAGGTGTTTAGTATTGCCAGTGAGGTCACTTTGACCACCAAAGAACAATCACTAAATTCCTCTCCTCACCTCTCATGTGACCTGACAATGGGGGGGGGGGGGGGGGGGGGGGGGGAGGAACAGCCACTGCACCTGAAAACAACAAACCTGGTTGCTTGGCTTTAACCCTTTCCTCACCGCCTCCGTTTGGAGCCATACTGACAGCCCCAGACTGGTGTTGGAGACCCCACTGCCCTTGCCAACTCATGACCACCAAATGTGCCCAGTAAAACTCTGTTAGTCCCGCTTACTTGGGAACTGGATGAGGCAGGAGTTCCCCAATCACCAGATCGTTTTCCTGTTAATACTCCAGTACTCCTTCCTTCCTGTGTCCTTCTGTGCATGATTTGATCTTCACTCCTATTCAGTCTCCCTCTCAGTGCTTCCACTTTCTTTCCCATCCCCTCATGTCTCGGTTTTCCTCTATCTCTCTCTCTCTCCCCCTCCTCGCTCCTTCCGTCCTCTGTCTATCTCTCTAGACCTGTGTGTCCCCTCTCTCTCCTCCCTTTCTTTCTCAGCTCTGTCTGTCCGTCTCTCCTCTTTCTCTTTCCCTCTCATTTCTTTTCCATACCTGTCTTTATGTGTCTCTTGTTCTGTGTGATTGTGTATGTGTCTCTCTCCCCTTCTCTCTGTATCACTCTGTCCCTCTGCCTCACTGTATCTCTCTCCCTCTTTCTGTCTCCCTTTCTCTGCCTCTCTGCCTCTTTGTATCTCTCTCTCTGCCCCTCTGTACCTGTTTCTGTCTCCCTCTCTTTGCCTCTCTGTATCTCTGTCTGTCTCTCTCTGTCTCCCTCTCTCTCTCTGCATTTCTGTATTTCCCGCTATCTCTGCCGATGTCTTTCTCAGTCTCTCTGTTTGTCTCAATACTCTGTCTCTCTCCTTGTCTCTCTGGACAATAATGTTCAGGGCAGGGGACGGATGAACAAACAACAGACTCTGTTAGTTGTCCTGTATCATAAGGGGCCCATCTGATCTCTGTAAACCTTGAGTAAATTACTCTCACGTCTCAGCAATATTGACATGACACGCTTTCATCACCTCCGCAAGGGGGAGATGAGTTTACAGGCCATTGGGCCCATCTGCTCCGTGCTGACCAAGATTGCCATCTAAGCTAGTCCAACTTGCCTGTGTTTGGATCACAGCCCTCCTTTTCCTATTCACGTACCTGTCCAAGTCTGTTTTAAATGTTATTATTATACCCGTTGCAACCCCTTCCACTGGCTCATTCCATGTACACACTGTCCTGTTGTGTGAAAAGTTTGCTCCTCAGGCAACCTTTAAATCCTTACCTGTGCCCTGTAGTTTCTGATCCCCTTTCCCTGAAAAGAAAAAGACTGTTCACTATTCTGACTAATGCCCCTCAGATTTTATACAGCTCGATAAAGTGACCCCTCAGTCTCCAGCTCTCACCTGACCCAACTCCATGGGTGAAGAGACTTTGGGCAGACCCTGGTCTGATGAAGTATCTCACCTTTATGAGTTGCGGATGGGTGGAGTCACCAATGGTCAGAACTACCCCTCTCTTGGGGGCAGGGCAGGGGAGCTTTGGATTTGGTCTCTTTTGACAGTAGGATGAATCCAGTTGCTTTTTGTTCTAACTGTGGCCTCCTGGGCTGGAGGTCTGTCTGGGTGGGTGGGACGGTGAGAACAGGGCTTGTTTCACCTGGGTTGTTTGGTTTTGTTGTCGTTGCTGCCTGTGCTGTTTTGCTGAACACTGGGCACGCTATGTTGGTGCTGGAATGCGCTCTCGCGGGCTGCCCCCGGCACATCCCCAGGTTGTGTTGGTTGTTAATGCAGATGACCCACCTCACTGTGTGGTTCAATGTGCCGGAGATAAATCTGGATGGAACACAGAATGTTACAGTCCAGGCCCTTCAGCCCACAACATTGTGCCGACCTGTTAACCCACTCTAAGATCAATCTAACCCTTCCCTCCTGCGTAACCCTCCACTTTTCTATCATCCGTGTGCCTGTCTGGGGCAGCACGGTACTGTAGTGGTTAGCACAACACCTCACAGTACTAGAGACCTGGATTCAATTCCCATCGCTGCCTGTGAGGACTCTGTACATTCTCCCTGCGACCGCGTGGGTTTCCTCTGGGTGCTGCAGTTTCCTCCCCTCCTCCAATCACCATAAAATTATGCTCCTTAATACTAGCCATTGCACCCCGGGGGGGGGGGGGGAATCGCTGGCCATATACTCTAATCTCTGCCTCTCATATTTCATACATCCCTATGGAGCCACCTCTCTCGGTGTAAAGACAATTGTAATGTGTATAATCATTGTATAATGTATATCTTTCTTTCGAAGACTGCTTATATGATACCGCACTGTCCGTGATGCTACTGCAAGGTGCGCCCCTGTGCACGCGTGTACTTTTGCACAAGAGACGGTGAGTTTAATTCCCCAGACACGCACTCAGCCGACACGCCGTGACTGGAGACTGAGCTCACACGGATGTTGCCGGGTCGGTGGCGGGGGTTGTTTTCACTGGGCTCGCCCGCTCATGACCTTGTGCTACAGGAGCGGCTCTCTCTCCGCACGATAAGATCAGCGTGACTTTATCTGCCGGGCACCAGCGCGTCCCGTCCCGTCCCGTCTCGTCACTCCTGACTGACTGCGCGCTCCAGCGCTTTCGCTCTCCTACCCCCAAGGCGATGTCGCCGCTGGTTTCGGGTTCACCACGATTCGGGGAGGGAAGCTGATTGCCCTGGGCCGACAGCTTCCTGCTTGCGCTTGGGAAAAGCCAAGGCGCAAACCACCGCCGTGCTGGCCCTCGAAGGAATTTGCCGCTTATCTAGATCAGATTAAAATTAGAAAAGCATTTCGCCGTGTACTGGATTGTCTGGTGATGCGTAACTATCCCTCTATGTTGATAGCGGGAAATGAAGGAAATATTCAGAAGAGATTCTGCAGATGCTGGGAATCCAGAACAACCGCGGACAAAACGCTGGAGGAACTCGGCAGGTCGGGCAGCATCCATGGGAATGAACGAACAGTCGACGTTTCAAGGCCGACATCCTTCTTCAAGACTTGTTTCGGCAGCATCTGCGTGGTCAACATCAAAACAGCTTTTTTCGAAACATGATTAAATTAGATTTATTTATTTAATAACGTGAACTTCCAGGCATTCAAGTGAAATGCGCTGTTTGCACCAACAACCAACAGGATCTGAGGATGCGCTTGTGGTTGGTCCTCAAACATCATTCCGGCGCCAACGCAACCTGCCCACAAATATTCAGCAGAGCAATTCACTGCCGGCAATCAACGAGCAAAAACAGCAAAACATCTTTTACCATCATCACCCCAACTAAACAAACAAACAAACAAACACACACACACACACACACACACACACACACACACACACACACACACACACACACACACACACACACACACACACACAAAACACACACACACACACACACACACACACACACACACACACAAAACACACACACACACACACACACAAAACACACACACACACAAAACACACACACACACACACACACACACACAAAACACACACACAATACACACACACACACATACACACACACACACACACATACACACACACACACACACACACACTCACTCACTCACACCTTCAACCCCAGGACCCGGCCACTTCCTGCCATAACAAACAAGAGACAATCTGCAGATGCTGGAAACCCAAAGCAGCACACACAAAATGCCGGAGGAACTCAGCAGGCCAGGCAGTATCTATGGAGAAGAGTAAACTGTCGATGTTTCGGACCGAAACCCTTCATCAGGACTGGAGAGATAAATATGAGGAGTCAGAGTAAGAAGGTGGGGGAGGGGAGGAAGGCGATGGGTGAAAGTGGGAGGGAGGGGTGAGGTAAAGAGCTGGGAAGTTGATTAGTGAAAGGGATACAGGGATGGAGAAGGGGGAATCTGATAGGAGAGGACAGAAGGCCATGGAAAAAGAAAAGGGGGAGGAGCACCAGAGGGAGGCGATGAGCAGGTAAGAAGATAAGATGAGAAAGGGAAAAGGGAATGGGGAATGGTGAAGAAAGGGGGCATTACCGGAAGTTCGACAAATCGATGTTCATGCCATCACGTTGGAGGCTACCCAGACGGAATATAAGGTGTTGCTCCTCCAGCCTGAACGTGGCCTTATCACAACAGTAGAGGAGGCCGTGGACTGACATGGCGGAATGGGAATGGGATGTGGAATTAAAATGTGTGGCCACTGGGAGATCCTGCTTTCTCTGGCAGACAGAGCGTAGGTGCTCGGTGAGGTGGTCTCCCAATCCACATCAGGTCTCATTGACATACAGAAAGCCACGCTGGGAGCACTGGATACAGTCGATGACCCCAACAGACTCACAGGTGAAGTGTCGCCTCACCTGGAAGGACTGTTTGGGGCCCTGAATGGTAGTGAGGGAGGAGGTGTAGAGGCAGGTGTATCACTTGTTCTGCTTGCAAGGATAAATACCAGGATGGATGAATGGACAAGGAATTTGCGTAGGGAGCGATCCCTGTGGAAAGTAGAAAGTTGGGGGGGGGCAGAGAAAGATGTGCTTGGTGGTGGGATCCCATTGGAGATGGTGGAAGTTGGAGAGAATTATGTGCTGGATGCAGAGGCTGGTGGGGTGGACAAGAGGAACCCTATCCCTGGTGGGGTGATGGCAGACATGCATGAAATGGAAGAGATGTGTTTGAGGGCAGCATTGATGGTGAAGGAAGAGAAGCCCCTTTCTTTGAAGAAGGAGGACATCTCCTTTGTTCTGGAATGAAATGCCTCATCCTGAGAGTAGATGCGGTGGAAACGGATGAATTGAGAGAAGGGGATGGCATCGTTACCAGTAACAGGGTGGGAAGAGGTGTAGTCCAGGTAACTGTGAGTGTCAGTGGGTTTATAATAGACATCAGTAGATAAGCTGTCTCCAGAGACAGAGAGATTGAGAAAGGGGAGGGAGGGATACTCTTTTCAACAGATGCTGACAGTCCTGCTGAGTTCCTCCGGCATTTTGTTTGTGTTGCCAGGGCACCTCCTCGTCTCCCATCTCCAGACCGTGCCCACGGACTTGCAGACATTGGGCCTCCAACCTCTGGACTCGCTGACCTAGGGGCTTCAGTCTGAGGGCTTTGACCTCCAGACTCACAAACCTCTTGGCTTCAACCTCCAGACCTGGCAACCTGGAGCTTTCACTCTCAACAATAGGGATCTTGGCACCCAAGTCCACGGCTCTCTGAAAGAAGCCATACAAGTACACAGGATGGTAAAGAGTGCAGACCATTTACAGAGATGTTATCAGGAGTCAAGGGGATTATTCAGAGAAGTTCAAAAGCTCGGGTTTTATGTATTGGAGTTTAGGATGCAATTAAAAGGAAGGCACGACAGTGGTTATATTTCACTAAGAGTTTGAGGAGATTTGGAATGTCACCAAAGACTCCTGCGGATATCTTTGTGAGAGTATTCTGACTGGCTGCATCACCACCTGGTATTGAGGGGCTACAGCACAGGATCGGAAAAAGCCACAGAACGTTGTAAACTCAGCCAGCTCCATCATTGTCACTGGTCTCCCCAGCATCGAGGACACCTTGAAAAGGTGATGCCTCAGAAAAGCAGCATCCATCATTAATGACCTGCCAAACTTGCCAATCCAAGAGGTGATCTTAGAGAAGTGGGGGCATTGAGAGGGTGAACGTACAGTCTTTTCCTCAGGGTGGGGTGAAAGATTCAATAGAAACCTGAGGAGCAACTTTTTATTTTACGAAGGGTGTAGGGAACGAGGTACCAGAGATGTAGTTGAGGCAAGCACAATAAAAGATACTTAGACAGGTACATGGATAAAAACCTTTAGATCAAGGCTTCCTAACCTGGGGTCCATAGACCTCTCAGTTAATGGAGGGGTCTATGGCATTAAAGAAGTTGGGAACCCCTGGTTTAGAGGGATAGGGCCAAATGCAGGCAAATGGGATTAGCTCAGATAGACGTCTTGGTCAGCATTGACAAGTTGGGCTGAATGGCATGTTTCTGTACTGTATGACTCTATGACTTTGACTGTAGCAACTTATTTCTTTCAGCTGTTGATTTCACCCCAACCTTAGGACATTTCAAAACATTTTATAGTCAAAGCTTATTTTTCATTGAAGTTTATATATTGGCCCATGACACTGGGCTGCCCAGCAGAAGGATTAGATTTAGATTAGATTATGAGGACACACAGTCCTCTTTTATTGTCATTTAGTAATGCATGCATTAAGAAATGATACAATGTTCCTCCGGTGTGATATCACAGAAACACAGGACAGCCCAAGACTGAAAAACTAACAAAAACCACATAATTATAACATATAGTTACAACAGTGCAACAATACCATAACTTGATGAAGAACAGGCCATGGCACAGTAAAAAAGTTCAAGGTCTCTCAAAAGTCCCACATCTCACGCAGACAGGAGAAGGAAGAAAACTCTCCCTGCCATGCCTGACCACAGTCCGACTCTGAGTCGTCCGAAAACTTCGAGCCCCCGATCAGCCCTCCAACACCGAGTACCCAGCATCATCTCTGCCGAGTGCTTCGACCTCAGCCTCGGTTGCCAGCAGCAGGCAAAGCCGGGGATTTTGGGTCCTTCCCTCTGGAGACTCTCAATCGCACAGTAGCAGTGGCAGCGAGCTGGGCATTTCAGAAATTTCTTCAGATGTTCCTCTGCTTCTCACATCTGTCTCCATCAAATCAGAATTGTGCACGGCATCCTACTTACAAATACGATATCATTTCACCGGAGAGCTGAGGAAGGTGAGATTAAAGATTAGAATCAGAATCAGGTTTAGTACCTTTGATACACATTGTGAAATTTGTTGTTTTGTGGCAGCAGTGCAGTGCAATTCAAAACAAAATGTATAAATTACAATAAGTATATCTAAAAAAATAAATAAATAGTGCAGAAAGAGGTGAAAAAACAGCTTGTGAGTTCATTGTCTTTCCAGAAATCTGATGGCGGAGGGGAAGAAGTGCTGACGATAGGAAGATAGGTGGAGGGGCCGGTAGTGCTGAGGAAATGGAGAGTCTGCAGAGAGACTTGGATAGATTGGAAGAATGGGCAGAGAAGTGGCAAATGAAGTACAATGTTGGAAAGTGTATGGTTATGCACTTTGGCAGAAAAAAAAATGGGCAGACTATTATTTAAATGGGGAAAGAATTCAAAATTCGGAGTTGCAATGGGAGTCCTCGTACAGGATACCCTTAAGGTTAACCTCCAGTCGGTGGTGAAGAAGGCGAATGCAATGTTGGCATTCACTTCTAGAGGAATAGAGTATAGGAGCAGGGGTGTGATGTTGAGGCTCTATAAGGCGCTGGTGAGACCTCACTTGGAGTACTAGGGGCAGTTTTGGGCTCCTTATTTAAGAAAGGATGTGCTGACGTTGGAGAGGGTACAGAGAAGATTCACTGGAATGATTCTGGGAATGAGAGGGTTAACATAGGAGGAATGTTTGTCCGCGCTTGGACTGTATTCCGTGGAGTTTAGAAGAATGAGGGGGGACCTCATAGAAACATTTCAAATGTTGAAAGGCGTGGACAGAGTGGATGTGGCAAAGTTGTTTCCCATGATAGGGGAGACCAGTACGAGAGGGCATGACTTAAGGATTGAAGGGTGCCCATTCAGAACAGAAATGTGAAGAAATTTTTTAGTCAGAGGGTGGTGAATCTATGGAATTTGTTGCCACGGGCAGCAGTGGAGGCCAAGTCATTGGGCGTATTTAAGGCAGAGATTGATAGGTATCTGAGTAGCCAGGGCATCAAAGGTTATGGTGAGAAGGCGGGGGAGTGGGACTAAATGGGAGAATGGATCGGCCCATGATAAAATGGCGGAGCAGACTCGATGGGCCGAATGGTCGACTTCTGCTCCTTTGTCTTATGGTCTTATGGTCTAAATTGTTCCTGAAACATTGAGTGGTGTGTGATTTCAGGGCCCTGTACCACCTCCTAGATTTCAAAGTCTAGAAATAGAATCTGTTGAAGATGATAGCAATCATATAGAGATGAAATTTAACTCTCTGAAGGATGCCTTGGTAGAATCAGCAAAGTCAGTGATTCCTAAAAAAGGAAGAAGCACAAAGAATAAATGGATGACAGATGAAATCAAAAATCTAATGGAAGAAAGGAGATGGAAGAAAGCAAATCCTATAGAATACAAGTCCTTAGATAAAAAAGTTAAAAGCTTATGTCAAAAAGCCAAAGAAGAATGGTTAAACCAGGAATGTGAGCAAATAGAAAGAATCCCTATTACTGATCCAAAAAGGTTACATCAACAAATCAAGAATATCACTGGTAAAAAGCTCCTCTGTTCTTCAGGTGGCTGTTTGAAAGCAAAGGACGATACCATTATCATTGAAAAAGATGAGATTATGAACAGATGGACTAAGTATATTCAGGAATTGTTTGAAGATGATCCAGGTGAAAAACCAGAAATTAAGAAAAACTTTGAAGGTCCAAGTATTTTAAAATCTTAAGTTCGTAATGCAATAAATAAGATGAAAAAAGGAAAGGCAGCAGGTCCTGATGAATTAGTAATAGAACAAATTATCATCCTTGAAGATGATGGAATTGAAAAACTTACTAATTTAATCAATGACATTTATGAGACTGGAATAATACCAGAAGAGATGAAAAAATCAGTATTTACAAGGGGGGAGGGGAACCAGAGTGTAGGAACAGATGTAGGGGAGAAAGAAGAAAAAGAAAATAGTGAAGTTGTTTGCACCATTAGTGATAAACAGACAGTAAGAGGTAGAAAATTTCTTAAATGCATTGATTTTTAATGCGAGGAGCATTATAAGAAAGGTGGATGATCTTAGAGCATGGATTGATACCTGGAAGTATGATGTTGTAGCTATTAGCGAAACATGGTTGCAGGAAGAGTGTGATTGGCAACTAAATATTCCTGGATTTCATTGCTTCAGGTGTGATAGAATCAGAGGGATGGGGGGGGTGTTGCATGCTTGTCAGAGAAAATATTACAACGGTGCTCTAGCAGGATAGATTAGAGGGCTCGTCTAGGGAGGCTATTTGGGTGGAATTGAGGAATGGGAAAGGTGTAGTAACACTTATAGGGGTGTATTATAGACCACCTAATGGGGAGCGAGAAGTGGAGGAGCAAATTTGTAAGGAGATAGCAGATATTTGTAGTAAGCACAAGGTTGTGATAGTGGGAGATTTTAATTTTCCACACATAGACTGGGAAGCCCATACTGTAAAAGGGCTGGATGGTTTGGAGTTTGTAAAATGTGTGCAGGATAGTTTTTTTGCAGCAATACATAGAGGTACCAACTAGAGAAGGGGCAGTGTTGGATCTCCTGTTAGGGAATGAGATAGGTCAGGTGACAGAGGTATGTGTTGGGGAGCACTTCGGGTCCAGTGATCACAATGCCATTAGTTTCAATGTAATTATGAAGAAGGATAGGTCTGGACCCAGGGTTGAGATTTTTGATTGAAGAAAGGCTAACTTTGAGGAGATGCGAAAGGATTTAGAAGGAGTGGATTGGGACAAATTGTTTTATGGGAAGGATGTAATAGAGAAATGGAGCTCATTTAAAGGTGAAATTTTGAGGGTACAGAGTCTTTATGTTCCTGTTAGGTTGAAAGGAAAGGTTAAAAGTTTGAGAAAGCCATGGTTTTCAAGAGATATTGGAAACTTGGTTCAGGAAAAGAAAGATATCTACAATAAATATAGGCAGCATGGAGTAAATGAGGTGATCGAGGAATATAAAGAATGTAAAAAGAATCTTAAGACAGAAATTAGAAAAGCTAAAAGAAGATATGAGGTTGCTTTGGCAAGTAAGGTGAAAATAATTCCCAAGGGTTTCTACAGTTATATTAATAGCAAAAGGATAGTGAGGGATAAAATTGGTCCCTTAGAGAATCAGAGTGGACAGCTATGTGTGGAACCAAAAGAGATGGGGGGATTTTGAACAATTTCTTTTCTTTGGTATTCACTAAGGAGAAGGATATTGAATTGTGTAAGGTAAGGGAAACAGGTAGGGAAGTTATGGAAACTATGATGATTAAAGAAGAAGAAGTACTGGCACTTTTAAGGAATATAGAAGTGGATAAGTTTCCGGGTCCTGACAGGATATTCCCTAGGACCTTGAGGGAAATTATTGTAGAAATAACAGGGGCTCTGACAGAAATATTTCAAATGTCATTAGAAACGGGGATGGTGCCGGAGGATTGACGTATTGCTCATGTTGTTCCATTGTTAAAAAAGGGTTCTAAGGGTAAACCTAGCAATTATCGGCCTGTGAGTTTGATGTCAGTGGTGGGTAAATTGATGGAAAGTATTCTTAGAGATGGTATATATAATCATCTGGATAGACAGGGTCTGATTAGGAGCAGTCAACATGGATTTGTGTGTGTAAGGTCATATTGACAAATCTTATTGAATTTTTTGATGAGGTTACTAGGAAAATTGACGAGGGTAAAGCGGTGGATGTTGTCTATATGGACTTCAGTAAGGCCTTTGACAAGGTTCCACACGGTAGGTTAGTTGGAAGGTTCAATTGTTAGGTATATAATTGAGGTAGTAAAATGGATTCAGCAGTGGCTGGATGGGTGATGCCAGAGAGTGGTGGTGGATAACTGTTTGTCAGGTTGGAGGCCGGTGACTAGTGGTGTGCCTCAGGGATCTGTATTGGGTCCAGTGTTGTTTGTCATATATATTAATGATCTGGATGATGGGGTGGTGAATTGGATTAGTAAGTATGCAGATGATACTAAGCTAGGTGGCGTTGTGGATAATGAAGTAGGTTTTCAAAGCTTGCAGAAAGATTTAGGCCAGTTAGAAGAGTGGGCTGAAAGATGGCAGATGGAGTTTAATGCTAATAAATGTGAGGTGCTACATTTTGGTAGGACTAATCAAAATAGGGCATACGTGGTAAATGGTAGGGCATTGAAGAATGCAGTAGAACAGAGGGATTTAGGAATAATGGTGCATAGTTCCCTGAAGGTGGAATCTCATGTGGATAGGGTGGTGAAGAAAGCTTTTGGTATGCTGGCCTTTATAAATTAGAGCATTGAGTATAGGAGTTGGGATGTAATGTTAAAATTGTACAAGGCATTGGTAAGGCCAAATTTGGAGTATTGTGTACAGTTCTGGTCACTGAATTATAGGAAAGATGTCAACAAAATAGAGAGAGTACAGAGAAGATTTACTGGAATGTTACCTGGATTTCAGCACCTAAGTTACAAAGAAAGGTTGAACAAGTTGGATCTTTATTCTTTGGAGCGTAGAAGTTTGAGGGGGGACTTAATAGAGGTATTTAAAATTATGAGGGGGATAGATAGAGTTGACGTGGATAGGCTTTTTCCACTGAGAGTAGGGGAGATTCAAACAAGAGTTGAGAGTTAGGGGGCAAAAGTTTAGGGGTAACATGAGGGGGAACTTCTTTACTCAGAGAGTGGTAGCTGTGTGGAACGAGCTTCCAGCAGAAGTGGTAGAGGCAGGTTCGATATGGTCATTTAAAGTAAAATTGGAGAGCTGTATGGACAGGAAAGGAATGGAGGGTTATGGGCTGAGTGCAGGTTGGTGGGACTAGGTGAGAGTAAGCATTCGGCATGGACTAGAAGGGCCGAGATGGCCTGTTTCCGTGCTGTAATTGTTATATACGGTTATCACTCTGCCTAAGCAAGCTGGAGCAATAGAATGTGAATTACATAGGACCATAAGTTCAATGAGTCATATCACCAAGATATTTCTAAGAATTTTGATGACAAGAGCTAAAAGTAAGATACAAGCTGAAATAGGCAAAGAGCAAAGTGGTTTTATGAAAGACAAAGGTACAAGAAACGCAATATTGATGTTAAGGATACTATCAGAACGAGCTATTCAAGTGCAAAAAGGTTTGTTTGTTCGTTCTATCAACTACACAAAAGCATTTGATAACGTGAAGCACAATAAGTTATTTGAAATACAGGTGTTCCCCGCTTTTTGAACGTTCACTTTACGAAACCTCACTGTTACGAAAGAACTACATTAGTTCCCTGTTTCGCTAACAGAAGGTGTTTTCACTGTTACGTAAAAAGGCAGCGCACGATAAAAAGCAGCGCGCGCCCTGAGCAGCTGCCCTCCCCTGGATTCGGAACTGCATTCTCGCTGGCATTGCTTAAACACGTGCCTGTGAGCAGCCGTTAGCAAGATGAGTTCTAAGGTATTGGAAAAGCCTAAAAGAGCTCGTAAGGGTGTTACAGTTAGCGTAAAACTAGACATAATTAAGTGTTTCGATCTTGGTGAACGAAGTAAGGATAAAGTGAGTTTGGCTTGTGGAAGTTGACAATGATGATGTTGAAGAGGTTTTGGCATCTCATGACCAAGAACTGATAGATCAAGAGCTGATGCAATTGGAAGAGGAAAAGATAACGATCAAAACCAAATGCAGTAGCGATCGGACCGAAAGTGAAGTCATCCAGGAACTGAACATGAAGCAACTGCGTGAGATTTTAGCTGCAATGATAAAGTACGACTTTATTTTTGAAAGGGTATGTCGGTTTAGGGCGTATTTGCAGGATGGTTTGAGTGCTTACAAAGAACTGTATGATAGAAAAATGCGCGAGGCTAAGCAGTCAAGCAAGCCTTCCACATCAGCCACAGCAGACAACAAACCTCGACCTTTGACATCGAGGCAGGCAGACATAGAAGAAGATGACCTGCCTGCCCTGATCGACGATGAGATGACACCCCCCTGTCCCACCACCCCAACCCCCGGGCCGCGGACAGATACATTGCCGCGGAGAATGCAGCAGTAGCCGGGACGCACCCAGCACATCTTTAAGAAAAAAGCCGAAATAAACAAGCTAATTAATTAGGTACCACCTAATTAGGTATCGGTCAGCTGCCCGGAGGGTGGGGGCCACTGCACCACCCCAACCTCCAACGACTCAGCCTAACACAACATCATCAGTGTGCTTGATGTCTTCCCAATTCCCGTAAGTGATACTACACTGTACATACATTATTTCTGCTTTATATCGGCTGTGTATTTTTACGTGTTATTTGGTATGATTTGGCAACTTCATAGTTTAAAGGTTACTGGAGAGCGCTTGCGCCGTGTTTCTGCCGAGAGCACTTGCGTGAGATTTTCGCTACCGAGAACAGTGCAGCAATGATTTCTACTTTATATAGGCTGTGTGTTCATCATATCATTCCTGCTTTTACTATATGTTACTGTTATTTTGGGTTTTATGTGTTATTTGGCATGATTTGGTAGGTTATTTTTGGATCTGCGGACGCTCACAAATTTTTCCCATATAAATTAATGGTAATTGCTTCTTCACTTTATGACATTCCGGCTTACGAACCGTTTTATAGGAACGCTCTACCTTCGGATGGCGGGGGAAACTGTATTACAGAAAACTCTAGATTTAGATACGAAAGACCTCCGCCTAATCAGAAATCTGTACTGAGAACAAACTGCTGCTGTAAGAATAGATGGAGAAGTGAGTCAGTTTATGAAAATCAAGAGAGGCGTTAGACAAGGGTGTGTTTTCTCCCCTGATTTATTTAACGTGTACACTGAAACAATATTACAAAAAATAAGACACACTTTGGGAATCAAAGTTAGCGGTGAAAACATCAATAATTTCAGATATGCAGATGACACTGTGTTAATTGCAAGTATGGAGGAAGAACTACAAAACTTAATTGATATAATTGTTGAAGAAAGTGCAAAAATGGGCTTATCTATCAACTGCAAAATTACAGAATGTATGGTGATATTCTAAAAGAAGGAGAATCCTATCTGCAGGCTGAGAATAAACGGGGAAGACATAAAACAGAAGAATAGGGATGGCAAAAGACACCTTTACGAGAATGAAGACTATACTAACCAATACTAAACTAGGCATAACAACCTGCCTCAGAGTACTGAAATATTAAATTTATCCAGTTACGTTATATGGCTCAGAATGTTGGACAATATCTAGTAACATGAGGAAACGAATTGTAGCAGCAGGGATGTAGTTTTTGAGGAGGATGCAAAGAATATCATGCACAAAATGATATCTAATGAGGATGTCATGAACAGAGCAAACACAAAAAGAGAAATAATGTATGAGATCATGAAAGGCAACGTAACTTCATTGGACACGTGATTAGGAAAGAGGAGTTAGAATGCACGGTAATTATGGGAAAGATTGAAGGGAAGAAAGCAAGAGGAAGACGAAGCTAAATGATGATGGAGACAGCAGGCAGAGAACTGGAAATGAATACCAATGAACTGATCCACTTGACCCGAAACAGGAGTGTTTGGGCAATGGCAGTCAAAGCTCAAACTGGGCATGGCACCTGATGATGGTGATGACCACCTCCTTGGTGGCAGGAATGAGAAGAGAGCATGTCCTGGGAGCCTTAATGATGGATGTCGCCTTTTTGAGGCATTACCTTTCAAACGTGTCCTGAATGTTGGGGAGACCAATGCCCACGATGGAGGTGGCTGAGTTTACAACGTTCTGCAACTTTTTCCGATCCTGTGCAGTGTCCCTCTCCCTCTGCCCCCCATGCCAGGTGGTGATACAACCAGTTAGAATGCTCTCCACGGTATATTGGTAGAAATATGCACAAGTCTTTGGTGATATACCGACTCTCCTCAAACTCCTAATGAAATATAACCACTGCCAGGCCTTCTTTGTAATTGCATCCATATGTTCGACCCAGGATCAGAGATGTTAACACCCTGGAACTTGAAGCTGCTCACCGTTTCCACCACTGATCCCTTGATGAGGATTGGAGTGTGTTCCCTCGACTTACCCTTCCTGAGGTCCACAATCAATTCCTTAGTCTTACTGATGTTGAGTGGAAGGTTGTTGCTGTGATGAGTTTCATTTGTCACATGTACATTGAAGTATATATTAAAATGCAATGTTTACATCAATGACCAACACTGTCTGGGGATTGCCTGTCTTCTGGTGCCAACAGATCATGCCCACAACTTACTAAACCTAGCCCGTACATCTTTGGACTGTGGGAGGAAACTGGAGCACCCGGAGGAAACCCACGCAGCCACGGGGAGAACGTAAAAACTCCTTACAGGCAGCAGTGGGAATCAAACCCCGATCTGTGATTGCTGATGATGTGAAGTGTTACACTAATTGTTGCACTACACAAACCGTATCATGATGAGGTGAAAGGGGAACGTAGGCTAAGTGACATCGTACTTGGGAAGCCTTGCAGGTGATGGCCCTCTCCCTGCTGAGAAGTCAGTGCTGGTAGCAACGTGGAAACGGTCTGCCAGACCCTGCAGGAGACCATAAAACATACGAGCAGAATTAAACCATTTCACCTCTCGAGACTGCTCCACCATTCCATCATGGCTGGTTTATCACCCCTCTCAACCCCATTCTCCTGCCTTCTCCCCGTAACCTTTGACACCCTGACTAATCGAGAACCTATCAACCTCCGCTTTAACTATTCCCGAGCAAGCTATATAAAGATAAAACAGAATGAAAATAATGCTGATGGATCAAAAGAGATCTGAAGATGTTGGTTCCCACTACCACATACAAAATTCTGGAGGCAACATCTGTGAAAAGGAATAAAGAGTTACGTTTCGGGCCGAGACCCTGCATCAGGACTGGAAGACTAAAAGAGGCCAGCAGGGTTTCACAGGCAACAGGATGGGCGTCTGAGCAGTTACCGCTGACTGCGCCAGAGAGGGTGCAGTGTGGGAGTAGTCCCCACTGGACATGGAATGGGAACGCTCCCAAGCAGGAGGGCATGATGGCAGCAGGGGGAGAGTGTTGGACACACGGCCACTGGAGCCTGCTCCACGCTAATGGGAGGTCCACTTGTTTGGCCAAACGGCCTGTTTCCGTGCTGTATGACTCTGTGAGATTAGGACCGTGACCGGTTTGCCTCTTCATCCTTCAGTTCAAGAATGGAACAATCAGGGTTTTAAACAACTCAGTGACTTCTCAGCCCCGCTCAACATGCCCTCTTCTTACCGCTACCTGCAGAAAGGAGATACAAAAGCCTGAAGGCACACATTCAGTGTTTTAGGAACGGCTTCTTCCCCTCTGCCACCCGATTTCTGAATAGACGATGAGCACTACCTCACCCATACAGTACTGTGAAAAAGACTTGGGCACATATATATAGCCAGGGTGCCTAAGACTTTTGCACAGTACTGTAGTAATTTTATGCATTGCTTTGAACTGCTGCCACAGAAAAAAAAAGTTTCATGACATACTGTATATGAGTGATGATAAACCTGATTCTGATATGTGTCTCTAGTGTGGACTGAGAGTGGGAAGGGGACAGGGAGAGGGGAATCATGGTTGGGAAAAGGGGAAGGGAGAGGGGAGGGAGTGGGAAGCACCAGAGAGACATTCTGTAATGATCAATAAACCAATTGTTTGAAATCAAATGACCTTGCCTGCTGTCTCAGGGCTGAGTGTATCTGCACCCTGCACCACCACCCACCACCCCTGGCACTCCTTCTCTGCCAGTTGTCCCACACCCCTCCTGTGGCACTCTACCCATGCCATTCCCAACATCATTCACTCCCCCCAGATTTACAAAGTTGCCCTCTGCTCCATGTTGACAAATACAGTACTGTGCAAAGGCTTAGGCACCTTAGCTATATATATGTGCCTAAGATTTTTGCACAGTATTGTAAATATGATCCGGCTGGTGGCGTAGTGGCATCAGCATTGGACTTCTGGACGGAAGGTCCTGAGTTCGAATCCAGCCGGCTCCCCTGCATGCTTTCCATCCGTGCTGGGTTAGGAGCTGGTGGTCTCTTTGGAAACTCACCCGGCAGAAGGCAATGGCAAACCACTGCTATAACTTGCCTCGTACGCGGTTCCCCACTACGTCAGAGAGGCGCGGAGGGAAATCGTCCACTAACCGGAGAAACTCCGGATGTGACGTACCTTTCCTTGCCATTGTAAGCATATAGTAATTTATAGTTTTTTGTGTATTGCATTGAACTGCTGCTGCAAAACAACAATTTTCATTATATATACCAGTGATCCAATCATATTAAACTTGATTCTGAACATGATGCTGACCTAAGCTACTCCCATTTACCACCCACCACCCCCCTGCGCCCCCCCGCCCCCGCCACACCCCTCTAAACCTTTCCTATCCACCTTCCTGTCTAAATCTGAATCAGGTTTGTTGTCACTGGCATTAGTCGTGAAAATTGTTGTTTTGTGGCAGCAGTACAATGCAGGCATAACAAATTATTGAAAGTTACAGTAAGAAAGAAAGGAAAAGTGGTCATGGGTTGATGATATCCGATGGCAGAGAGAAAGCAGCTGTTTTTAAAATGTTGAGTGTGTGTCCGCAGGCTTTTCTACCTCCTCACTGATGTAGTAACAAGAAGAGGGCATGTCCTGGGTGGTGGGGGTCCTTAATGATGGATGCTGGCTTCTTGACCCACCATCTTATGAAGATGTCTTTAATGGTGGGGAACCTAGTGTCGGTGATGAAGCTGGTTGAGTTTACAACCTCCTGACGCCCACCACGTCGGTGTTTTTTGTACCTGCACCAACCACTTCCTCGGGTAGCTCGTTCCATTTTTGCAGTGCCTTCTGTGTGAAGGAGTTTGCCCTCATGTGCCCAGAAAATGTTTATTAAATCTTCAAAGCAAATTTAAAGTTGAATTTATTGCTGTATACACAAGTACACGCAGGCACAGCTGCAATGAAAGACTTAGAGCAGCTTCGCAGGCACGTAGCATGAGAAACACAAACATGAGAGTCTGCAGATGCTGGAAATCCAGAGCAACACACACAAAACTCTGGAGCAGTTCAGCAGGTCAGGCAGCATCTATGGAAATGAATAAACAGTTGACGTTTCAGGCCAAGACCCTTTTCTTCAAGACTGAAAAGGAAGGGGGAAGACGCCAGAATAAAAAAAGTTAAGGGGAGGTGAAGGGGGCTAGCTGGAGATACAACATTTTCAAGCAAAAGTGTAAATTAAAGATAAATTATACCAAAGTGTGTGGGCACGTGGCCAAGTGGTTAAGGCATTAGACTAGTGACCTGAAGGTTGTGAGTTCGAGCCCCAGCCGAGGCAGCGTGTTGTGCCCTTGAGCAAGGCACTTAACCACACAGTGCTCTGCGACGACACTGGTGCCAAGCTGTATGGGTCCTAATGCCCTTCCCTTGGACAACATCGGTGTCGTGGAGAGGGGAGACTTGCTGCATGGGCAACTACCGGTCTTCCATACAACTTGCCCAGACCTGCGCCCTGGAGAGCGAAGACTTTCCAGGCGCAGATCCATGGTCTAGCAAGGCTAATGGATGCCTTATACAAAAAACACAATTATAATCTAAAACAAGGTCCATTGTCGTGCAAACTGTTCATAGTAGTGAAAACTGCTAAACTCCAGTGACTTGGGCTGTATGGTTGAAGAGACATAGCTGTTCTTGAGCCTGCTGATGTTGGACTTCGGGTTTCTGTGCCTCCTGTCTGCGAGAATATGTCATGGCCCGGGTGGAGGGGATTTTTGATGATGGATGTTGCCTCCTTGAGGCAGAATATCATGTAGGTACCAGTACTGGTGGGGTGGGAAGTGCCAGAACCACAACTCTCTGCAGCTTCTTTTATTCCTGCAGATTTTGAATCGCTGAACCCATCAGGATACTTGCAACTGTACATCTGTTGAAGCTCGTTAGGCTGTTCAGTGACAAGCCAAACCTTCTTAACCTTCCAAGAATGTACAGAAGCTGGCACGCCATCCTTGTAACTTCATCTCCGTGCTGGGCCTGAGAAAAGTCATCCGGTATATTGCCACCCAGGAACTTAAACCTGCTGACCATCTCCACTGTCAACCCCCCAATGTAGCCCCCTCCCAAATCTCACCAACCACCCCATCCCTGCTTCCCAGGATGTCGTCGGTGGGAAAACTCAATGATTTTTGACTCCTAGATTTTAAAAGTAAATGCAAGAAATGTTATTCAAGAAGTTGTTCAAGCCCAGGTGGGGCGGCACGGTAGCGTAATGGTTAGCACGACGCTTTATAGTACAGGCGACTCGGGTTCAATTCCCACCACTGCCTGTAAGGAATTTGCATGTTCTCCCTGTGACCGCGTGGGTTTCCTCCGGTTGGCTCCACGGTTCATAGAAGTACTGGTTGGTAGGTTAACTGGTCATCGTAAATTGTCCCGTCATTAGGCTAGGATTAAATCGGGGAGATTGCTGGGTGATATCTCAATAAAATAAATACATAAATTACGTTCCGTTGCTGGGCAGTGAGGGGATGTTTCTGTGATACCTTTTACAGGGTGAAGCAGGGTGAAGTTTCGTGGGCGCTGCAGTATTACCCATAAACGGGTTCAGTGTGGGGAGTCCACAGTTGCTGCAGTCCTCAGGAAACAGTCCGATAAGCTGAATAATTCATCTCTATAAGGACACTATTACCTCTGCTGCAACACACCTTTCTTTACCCTTGGGCTGTGTTAGTAGTTAATGCAAACGAAGCATTTCACTTTATGTTTTCCTGTACATGTGTTAGATAAATGAATCCGATTCCGAGGTACAGGAGCCTGAAGATGTACACTCAACATTTTGGAAGCAGTTTCTTCCCTTCCACCACCAGATTTCTGAAGGGACAATGAATTGGTGAACACCCCCTCGCTGGTTAGCTCTCTTTCTGCACTATTTATGTAGTGACCCCAACGCACTAACCGTAATCTGTATGTCTTTGGAACGTGGGAGGGGAAAGGAGCATCTGGAGACAAGCCACACTGTCACGAGGAGAATGAGCAAGCCCCTTACGAGCAGTGGAGGGTATTGAACCCTGACTGGTGATCGCTGTTGCTGTGAAGTGGGGGAGTCCAGGACAAGAGGGCACAGCCTCAGGGTAGAGGGGCATCCACCTAAAACAGAGATGCAGAGAAATTTCTTTAGCCAGGGGGTGGTGAATCTGTGGAATTTGTTACCACAGGCAGCTGTGGAGGCCAGGTCGTTGGGTGTATTTAGGACAGGAATTGATGGGGTTTTGATTGGACACGGCATCAAGGGTTATGGGGAGAAGGCTGGGGAGTGGGGCTGAGGGGAGGGGGAAATAAAGGATCAGCCATGATTGAATGGTGGAGCAGACTCGATGGGCCAAATGGCCTAATTCTGCTCCTATATCTTATGGTCTAAAGCAATGTGCTAACCGTGATACTTCTGTGAGTTCACTGTAAGTTCAATGTCAACATCATCATATGTTGTGTGACATAGGTGATCATGGTCTCGTGACCTTGATTGTCCTTGGCAAATATCTCTACAGAAGTGTGGTTCGCCATTACCTTCTTCTGGGCAGTGTCTTTACAAGACGGGTGACCCCAGCCATTATCAATACTCTTCAGAGATTGTCCGCCTGGCGTCAGTGGTCAAATAACCAGGACTTGCGATGTGCACCAGACGCTCATACGACCATCCGCCACCTGCTCCCATGGCTTCACGTGACCCTGATCCGGGGAGGGGTGGTGGAGGGGCTAGGCAGGTGCTAAACTTTGCCCAAGGGTGACCTGCAGGCTTCCCTTCTTTGGTAGAGACGTATCTCCACCTCACCACCCAAAAGTTCAATGTATAAGTGCCAACTAGAAGCTAATCTATTTGCTATTTCTTCTCGTAACTTATAGTAGTTTTTTACGTACTGCTCCTACAAAACAACAAACACCTCTCAGTGCTAATAAACCTGATTTTGCTCATTCTTGAATTGCTCCCCACAAGAGGCCACTTCTTGGCGGTTGAAGGCCCCACGGAAGGACTGAGTTCGAGCTCTTACTCACCTCGATGCTGGTGGAGGACGTTTTCAAAATTCCCAGACATCTGTGATTATCGGTGTGAACGGCAGTTTATATTGGTCTCCTTCAGCTTTTCCGTGTTTTCCTTCTTGCAGCCGATAGGCGGGTGGGCGATGTTACTTTTGTGGGTGAGGGAGTGGTTGGGTATTTGATGTTATTGTCGCTGTTTTTTGTGTGGGAGGGGCTTGCTGGTAAGGGGTTTGATGTTTTAGCTGCCGTATCTGGATGGGCGATATGTTAGTTCTTGTGCGAGGGAGAGGTTGAGGAGTTTGAGGTTTATGAGTTCTGTTTCTTTTTCTTTTTCATGCAGGAGGGGGACCTCAACGACTTCCATAGTTTTTCTGTATTTTATGGCTATCTGGAGAAGACGGATCTCAGAGTTGTATCCTGCATACGTACTTTGATAATCAAATGAACCTTAGAACTTTTGAATCTGATCACTCCGCCGTTGACAGCCATCGGCTATTGAAATGAAAAGCGGATTGTTAGGGAACTTGTGGAGAGGAATGCTGTTGTTATTTAGTAATGGCGACTGGCAATTTTCACACAGCAAGATCCCACAAGCAGCTGCTTTGGAACATGGCCAGTTGGCATTGAGGGTGGAAAAGTAACTTCCCAATGTACCAACCAGCTAGGAGCCAGATTTGCAGTAGGTCAGTCAGCATCTGTGGAGAGGGAAGCAGAAGATGCTTTCAGATTGATGACTTCTCACATTAATGCGCTGTTGAGCAGAAGGTAACCAGTGGCCAGTAAAATCCGATGCCTTGTGATTTCCCTTGCCTCCTAGGAAAGTGACCAGGATCTCGTGATGGTGGGATTTGGGACGGAGCTCGTTTGCATCAGGTCTCAAACACACTGAGGAACTCAGTGGGTCAGGCTGCATCTGTGGAGGGAAATGGATAGTTGATATTTTGGGTGGAGATCCTTTATCTGACTGACTGAGGCCTCCGTTGGTCAAGGGTGACCATGGATGTTGCATCCTAACTCTCTAGATATACAAGCCTGGGCAATACAATATGGTGAGCAAGCTGTTCCCCATCTCCACACATCTGATGAACCCAAAGGAACGGCAGAAATTGATACAGTCTGGCATCAGCAGCATTGCGAGAGTTGCCAGTCAGTGTTGAACTCAATGTCAGACTTCCTTAGGGACTCCAGCTCCAGGTTTTTCCCCTGGGGTTTACTCCTGAAGCCTTTGACAGGAGTGGGTATAGCTGCAAGGCAGAGGAGGTTGGAGATCAGTTTTCCTTCTCATAAATGAGCTGCTAACCACATCTGCCTGACTTCATCTGAACCAGTCTAGGTAAAGTGTCTCGACCCACAAAATTAACTCCTTCCACAGATGCTGCCTGACCTGCTGAGTTCCTCCCCTGTCTTGTTTCAGCATCTGCCATCTCCTGGGCCCCTCCATCATGTGTCAGCCTGGCTTTCGAATTTTAATCACAAGAGTTTCTGTAGACGCTGGGAATCCAGAGCAAAGTACAGAAAGTTCTGGAGGAACACCCAGTTTCTCCAGCATTTTGTGTGTGTTGCTCTGGTTTCAGAATTCTATTCCTCTGATGCTCTTGAGGGGATGATGTGGTGATCTGTTCTCCTGCGCCTGTCCTGAAAGACTGGCTGGGACCTGATGCAGCTCATCCCTCCAACGCTACGGCTGATCCACCCGATTCTCCTGAACTTCCCCGTTTTCATGCAGCTAACGGCTACGCGGCATCTGCCTGAACCACCGGCCTCGGACAGTTACATCCCCCAAGAGGTCGGGCTGATCAACGCCTCCGGCCATGAACTCACCCCAGCACACCCCGCCACCACTGCTTTATCTCATCCTGTCAGCGAAAACACTTTGTTCATGAGAGATATCCGAGGAGGATGGCCGAACTGTTTCAAGCTGCCGGGAAGGTGGTAGTTACGCGTACGACCACGTATCACAACCGTGGTGTGCAGAAAACTATCTATAAATGGGCAATGCGCCAGACCTTGAAGTGGATGGGCTAACAGGAGCAGAGGACTATGAATGTAGAGAAATACACTCAATGGCCACTTTATTAGGTACAGGAGGTACCGAATAAAGTGAGCACCGAGAGAATGTACAGTGCCGTGCAAAAATCTCAGGCACTCATGTGTAACCAGGGTGCCGAAGACTTTTGTACAGTACTATATATAAACTAATCTTTGTATTTATATTTTTTATTGAGTCTTTAATGCTTATTGTGTTATTTTTGATGTTCCATCAGATCCAGAGTACTTATCATTTCATTCTCCTTTACATTCGCGTACTGATGAATGGCGATAAACAATCTTGAGTTTTGGGTCTTGAATCTTGACCTGTTCCGTGAAAACAAGTCTGGTTGGTGTTCAGGGAGGCACCGGAGCAGATGCCGTTGCATAACTGGGCCCCAGCGAACTCAGGCTTACGTAATCTGTTTATAGTCGGCTCTGAACAGTCAGTTCCAGCTCTAAATACAGCAATTGTGTCTTCCAGGAAGAGGCGGGTAAGCGTTACAATAGCTGAAAAAACAACAAGCTGTTCCTTAATCGACTCTGACTGCTTTCTTAATGGCCACAGCTCCTCGGCGGTCATGGTGATTAACCATCTGTTGTCTGCCTCTGTTTATGTTCGGGAATTGTAACTTCTTTTAAGTCATTTAACTTCTTATTCTGTTCATTGTGATTCCAGGTTATTGCTTGAGGTGGCAACTGGCTTCTAGCTTGCATTGCTGTCCACTGCAAATCTGATCAGGAAATTTAGGCAATGCATCTCCTGACTGACACCAAAAGATTATATCAGAGTCATGGTATTCGTAGAGTTTCAAACAGAGAAACAGGCTTTTCGTGCCACCATTTCCATGCATTACCTTCTGTGCATTGACAGTAATCCCATTTGCCTGCATAAGACTGTATAGAACCATGCCTTGTCCTTCTGGATTCAAAAACTCAAAGTACATTTATCATCAATGTTGGTATGCAGTATACAGCCCTGAGACTCATCTTCCCACAGACAGCCACGAAAACAAAGAAAATCATGAAACCTGTTCGAAGAAAAACATCAACACCCCCACATGAAAAAAAATTGCACAAATAGCAACAAAAAAAACCGAGCGAAAATGGCAGGATGTAAAACACAAAATCGAAAGAGTCCGTGCATATTCAGTTCAGCTCAGCGTTTGATACCTGCAGCGTTTGCCCTGATTCAAAATAGCATCAGGAAAAGGAGTGACCAAAAAGCAGAAACACTTCATAACGTGAACTACACGCCAATCCACAAACCACGTTGATTAAACCTTGCCTGAGACCCAGAACCCCCCGGCAACATCCTCCGGCAGCATCGAGGGAGAGAGTGAGAGACCATCCGAATGCAGGGACGTTCCTCTGGGAGCAGCGAGATAGAGGGAGAGAGAGACTGCCACACGCACACACCTTCGTTCAGCAGCGGTGAGTGAGGGGCTGCTCGATGGTGCAACACCCTCTCGCCTTCCGCACTCACCTCGATGATTTCACCTTCCTCGGCACCTTAATCGGCAAGTTTGATGGGAAATAGAGTCAATCATGGGTTTTTTCACGGCGTGTGACTCAACGCCTCTCTTAAACGTAATAATTGTATCTGATTCCACCACTTCTTCTGGCAGTATGTTCCAGATATCAACCATTCTCTGTATCAAAAAAATTGTGCTTGGAATCCTCTTTAAAACTCGTGCCTCTCACCTTAAAAGTCTTCCCTTTTGTTTTTAGTACCTCTACACTGGGAAGGCCATTTTGATGATCTATTCTCCCTATGCCTCTCATAATCTGAGACACTTCCATCATGCCTTAGCCTCCCTTGCTCCAGGGAAAACGGTCTCAGCCAGTCGCGGGCTCTCCACTTATCTCAGGTCTTCCAACCCTGGCAACAATCTTATGAATCTCCTCTGCATTTGTTCCAGTGAAATCACATCCTTCCTCTGGTGTGGTGATAGAACTGCACACAATACTCCAAAGTGCATTCTAATCGGTGTTTTGTAAAGTTCCAACTCTTGTGTTCCCCAGTAAGTGAAGGCGTGCATGCCCTGTGCCTTCTTTGATGCACAATCTACCCCTGTTGCCACTTTGAAGGAACTATTAACTCAGACTTGGGTCTCCCTGTTTCTATTTGGAACAGTCGCTGTTTACCATTGAGCAGCAGTAAATCTTGGAGTTCTGCCCACCCCGGACTGGACTCTCCGTGGACCTCTTGATAAAACATCCAAACTGCCAAAAAACACCCCCGGGGAGGTTTGAAAAGCGTGGGATGCTTTTAACTGTTGGCTTCTCCATCCAGTCCTTCTCAACAGCTTGTTAACACCGCAGAAAACCGCCATAAGCATCCAACAGGTCAGTCAGCGTCTGTGTGATGAGAAACAGGAGTTACCACTTCAGTTCAAAGTTGAAAGTAAATTTATTGTCAAATTATGTCACCATATACTACCTGTGATTCATTTTCTTGCAGGCGTTCACAGTAGAACAAAGAAGTCCAATGGAATCAATGAAAAATTGAAAGACTGACAAATTGTGCAAATACAAAACAAGTAATAATTAATTAATCAATAATCAATCAATTAAATAACTAATTGTTGCTTAATTCATTTATTAATACTGAGAATGTGAGTTGCAGAGTCATTGGAGGTGAGTTCCTAAGTTGTGTTCAGTGTTGGTGAGGAAGATGGTAACATCAGACGATAAGTTGCTGGTCTAAGCTCTCATTGCAGGGGTGATATCACTCTTCCTTGACGGGGGGAGGGTGGGGGAGGAGAGGGAGAGGGAGGAGGGAGGGAGGGAGAGGGGAGAGGAGGAGGGAGGGACGGAGAGGGAGAGAAAGAGGAGGGGGAGAGAGAGACATGGTGTGGGTCAGTGCTTCTGTTGGTGTAAATGAGGGGAGGATTGATGCTTTTGCCGCTGCTTGTATGGTGGGAGGGGGAGGGGGTTTTGGGGTTCTGATGCTTCTATCATTCATTTTATGGGCTTTCTTGTTTCATGGATGGCTGTGAAGAGTAAGAATTTCAGGTTGTATACTGTATACATTCTCTGTTATTAAATTGAACCATTTGAGTTGAGTGAAGTGATCCATACTGGTTCAGGATCCCAATGGTCAGAAGGTAATGGGCATTTCTGAACCTGATGGCCTGTTCTGAGACCTTTTGTCATCTGATGGAAATATTAACTATTTCTCCCTTCATGGATGCTGCCTAACCTGCCGAGTATTTCCAACATTTTGAATTTCTGGAATCTGTAGTTTATTTGAATCTGCCAGACTCATTACCCACTTCCCTTCCTTCCACTAACAGCAGACACACTTCCTGCACTTGTGTGATCTTACTGTGAGCAAGACGGTGGTCTGCCTCGGATAAATTACGACAGCAACGCACGGCCAAGAACCTGGTTCAGTTAACCCTTAACTGTCCCGTGGGATTCGAAGGACATTTATTATGGAAGTACGTACACAGAATACAACTGTGAGGTTTGTGTTCCCACAGGCAGCCACAAAGCAAACCCCATGGAACCCGTTCCAGAAAACATCAAACATCCAATGCGCAAAAAAAAAAAAAAAACAACAAATTGTGCAAACGGCTGAGGTAAGTGCACAACACACGGAATGTCGACCACCAAACCAGGAGCGCAGGAGTATTCAGTTTAGATCAGTGCAGGCCGCAGAGCAAAGCGTTCTTCGCTGAAGCTCCCCAGACCACATATTCTTTGTCTTTCATTTCCATAGCAATTGTTATGCTGAGATTCAGTTTATTGAGTTTATTGTCATGTGCGCAAATACATGTACGCACGGGGCAATGAAAATCTTGCCTGCAAAAGCATCCCGGGCACGGTGCGTTGGAGACACAAGAGAAACATCAATTAAAACGCAAATTATACAAAATTATATGCAAAAGATCACAGTTAGAACAAAGCAATGCCCATTGTAGTGCAAATTGATCATAGTGATTAGGGCTGTGCAGATCAGTTCAATAACTACATAAATGGAAATAGCTGTTCTTGTCCTTGGTGATGTGGGACTTCAGGCTCTTGTACCTCCTGCTGGATGGCAGCTGTGAGAGTATTGCTTAGCCACCCAAATCATCTCAGAATATTTTGGAGATGCATGGGGGAGGGGATCTTTGATGATAGATGCCACCATCTTGAGACAGTACCTCGTGTATCTAAGAAAGGATGTGCTGACACTGGAGAGGGTTCAAAAGAGGTTCACAAAAATGATTCCAGGATTGAACGGCCTGTCATATGAAGAGCGTTTGATGGCTCTGGGCCTGTGGTTCACTGGAATTTAGAAGAATTGAGGGGTAACCTCATTGAAACCCATCGCATGGTGAAGGGTGTTGTAATAATAGATGTGCAGAGGGTGTTTCCTATGGAGGGAGAGTCTAGGACCAGAGGATCTTTTAAATCGGAGGGGAGGTGGAAATTAAGTAACCAGAGGGTGGTAAATCTGTGGAATTTGTTGCCATGGGCAGCTGTGGAGGCCGAGTCATTACATATATTTCAAGCAGGGGTTGATAGGTTCTTGATTGGAAACAGGGGGAAGGTGGGAGATGGGGGCTGAGAGGAAAATTGGATCAGCCATGATGAAATGGCGGAGCAGACTCGATGGGCCAAATGGCCTAATTCTGCTCCTAAATCCTACGGTCTGTGGTTTTATGTAGATACACTTGATGGTGGGAGAGATGTGTATGTGATGTATGGCACTGAGTCTACAGCTTCTTATGTGCCTGTGAATTTGAATTGCTTTACAAGACCATAATGTAACTAGTCAGGGTACTTCCAACAGTACATCTGTAGAGGTTTGTTAGACTGCTCAGTAACATGCTGAACCTCTTTAATAGAGGTCCCGGCTTTCTTCCCGGTCCTGATGAAGGGTCTCAGCCTGAAACGTTGACTCCTTATTCCTTTCCATAATCGCTGCCTGACCTGCTGAGTTCCTCCAGCAGATTGTGAGTGTTGCTCTGGATTTCCAGCAGGTGCAGAATCTCCTGTGTTTTTGAGGTGCTGGCATCCATCATGACAACACCCTGGAACTTAAAGGTGTCGGCCCTCTCCACCACTGATTCCCCAATGGAGACTGGGGCATGTTCACACTCCTTCCCTATCCTGAAGTCAACAACTAGTCATTCAGCTTGGCTGACGCTGAACGAGCCTGTTGTTGCGGCTCTCAGTCAGGTGATGTGTTCCACTCCTGTCTGCTGACTCATCACCACCAGTGACTCTTCCAACAACAGTAGTAACGTCGACACATTTGTATATGGCTTTGGAGCTGAGCTTAATCATAAGATTATGTGTGTACAGGAAGTAGACCAGCTGGATAGGCAGGCAGCCTTAGGGTGCATCTGTATTGATCGTCAACGGGGAGGAGGTGTTGTCAGGAAACAAAAGAGAAAAGTTATATTTTAAAATTATTTAAGATTTTTTATTTGTAAATATTTGAGATATTTTAGTTAACTTTGTTTTTGAAAGAATTTTTTTTAGGTTTGCCTATTATTTACTTCTATGTTAATGGTTTTCAGTAGGTTTTTGTTAACTAAGGGTATTGAGTAAACGGTGTGCAAATATATTTCCTTGGCAAAGTTTTGAGTTGATCAGCCTTTTTGAAGAGCTGATGAATCAATAATGATCTGAGCACCAACAATTCCGAAATTATTTTGGGATAAATCCTGATGTGTTGGAGTATTTCGTACAGTTCCCAGTCTGTTGCTAAAAAATGATATTGAAAAGCCTCTTGGTTTGTCACAGTATGCTGGGGATAGCGTGCGTGGTCATATTGATATGTAAAGTCCACAAAACTGCCTTCACTCTACAATCACTCACAAAATGCTGGAGGAACTCAGCACCTTTGGAGAGAAATGAACAGTCAATGCTTCGAGCCGAGACCCTTCATCAGGACTGAAAATCCAGAATAACACGCACAAAATGTCGGAGGAGCTCAGCAGGTCAGGCAGCATCTATGGAGAGGAATAAACAGTCAGTGTTTCAGGCTGAGACCCTTCAACAGGCTCCTGAACCAGAGTGGGTAACTCACGCACCTCAACACTGCATCCTACAGGCTCACTTTCAAGGACTCTAAACTTGTGTTGTCAGTATTATTTATTTATTTGTTTATTTGTTCGTTTGTTTTTTTTAGTACTTACATAGTTTGTCTTCTTTTGCACAATGGTTGCTTGTTTGTGTGTATTTTTTCATTGTTTCTATTGTATTTCTTTGTATCAACTGTGAATGCCCACAACAAAATGAATTTCAGGGTGGTGTATGGTTACATGCAGGTATAGACACTTGGATAATAAATTTACTTTGAACCTTGTACAGGATTGCACCCCAAAAATCATGGTCCAAAACATAGACTGTTCATTCACCTCCATAGATGCTGCCCGACCTGCTGAGTTTCTCCAGCAGGCTGTGTGCTTTGCTCCGGATTTCCAGCATCTGCGGTGTCTCTTGTGCTTATGGAAAGGAAGGGAGCAGAGGCAGGGACAAAGGGTAGAGGGGAGGGGTGGACCATGAGCTGAAGGATGATGGGCGAGTCCAGCTGAAGGAGTAAGGCAGGTAGGTGGGGGAGAGGGGAAAAAGGGGATGATGGGAGATGACAGGTGGAAGAACCAAAGAGCTGAAGAAAGACTACAAACATCTAATTGAGTTAGTTAGCCTCCTCTCCAAATCCCTTCATTGCATGACTAATCAAGAAACCATCAACCTCTGTCTTAAATATCCGCAGTGACTGACACAGTCACAGGTGTGAACGTACCACATGGACTAAGCCATGGATGGTATAATGAGCCTATTCTCAATCCTTCTTCTCTGGTTATTCCTTTCTAGCTCTGAAACCACCTTCATCTCCATTAAATTCCAACTACTTTACACTCGTACTCTGGCCTCTTCATCTTGTCGGGATTTAAAGGCAGACTCTTGATCCATATGTTCGAATTTTGAGGAAGTAAACTTTGCTGTGACATCAAGTGGAGCCACTGTCTGTGGAATTCATTGCCATGGGTGGCTGTGGAAACCAAGTCATTGAGGGTATTTAAAACAGAGGTTGATAGTTTCTTGATTAGATTAGATTAGATTATGAGGACACACAGTCCTCTTTTATTGTCATTTAGTAATGCATGCATTAAGAAATGACACAATGTTTCTCCAGCATGATATCACAGAAACACATGACAAACCGACTGAAAAACTAACAAAAACCACATAATTATAACATATAGTTACAACAGTGCAAAGCAATACCGTAAATTGATAAGAACAGACCATGGGCACGGTACAGTCTCAAAGTCCCTCAAAAGTCCCATCATCTCACCCAGACAGTGAACCTCCAGCGCCGCAAACTTGCCGATGCAGCATCCTGGAAGCATCCGACCACAGTCCGACTCCGAGTCCATCCAAAAACTCCGAGCCTCCGACCAGCTCTCTGACACCGAGCACCGAGCACCATCTCTGCCGAGCGCTTCAACCCTGGCCCCGGCAACAGGCAATAGGCAAAGCCGAGGATTTGGGGCCTTCCCCTCCGGAGATTCTCAATCACGAAGTAGCAGCGGCAGCGAAGCAGGCGTTTCAGAAGCTTTCCAGATGTTCCTCTGTGCTTCTCACGTCTGTCTCCATCAAATCAGGATTGTGCACGGCCCCCTTGTTAACACATACGATATCGTTCAGAACGGCCGCGTGCGCTGCGTCAGGGAATTAGTCAGATTAGTCAGGGCATGAAGGGATATGGAGAGAAGGCAGGGGATTGGGGCTGAGAGGGAAATGGATCAGAGCAGACTCAATGGGCCAAATGGCCTAATTCTGCTCCTATATCTTATGGCCTTATTCCGATAATGACTGTCTCCTCCTTATGATATTCGCAAATACTTTCCTTGCTTCATCAACAGCATAAACAGTGTAGGAGACATGAACCAAAAGAATTCTCAAACGCAAGAGATTCTGCAGATGCTGGAAATCCAGAGCAGCACACACAAAATGCTGGAGGAACACCAGCAGGTCAGGCAGCATCTATGGAAATGAATAAACAGTCGACAAAAATAATTCTTGTTCCAATGTGTTTGCATCTGATGTAAAGAGGGTCACTAACTCCGGAACTCCCTCTATAGATGCTCCAACTTCTCTGCTGTTGTCTTCAGCTGAAAGATACTCCTTATAAAGTGCGACTGTTGTCATCAACCCCCCAGCCAGATTCAGATTCAGACTCACGTATTTATCACGTACAAAGTTCAAAGCAAAACTTATTTTCAGAGTTCATACATGTAACCACATACAACCCTGAGATTCTTTTTCCTGTGGGCATACTTGGCAAACCTATAGAATAGTAACAGTAAACAGGATCAATGAACAGCAAACTGTGCAAATGCAAATATAAATAAACAGCAATAAATAATGAAAGTGTGAAATAACAAGATAAAGTGTCTTTAAAGTGAGAGCATCGATTGTGGGAACGCCAGAAATAGAATGAGCCTGTTGGTTGAGGGGTAGTCACTGTTCCTGAACCTGGTGGTGTGAATCCTGTTAGCAGCAACGAAAAAGCATAGCCTAGGTGGTGAGGATCTTTGATGATGGACGCTGCTTTTCTACAGCGATATTTCATGTAGACGTGCTCAGTGGTTTGGAGGGCTTTACCCGCGATCCGCTGGGCCGGATCCACTACCTTGTGCAGGATTTTCAGCTCAAAGGCATTGGTGTTCCCATACCAGGCCGTAACGCAGCCAGTCAGCAACACTGTCCACCACACGTCTATAGAAGTGGGCCAAGGTTTTTGATGCCATGTCGAATCTCCACAGACTCCTGAGGAAGTAGAGGTGCTGTCATACTTTCCATGCAATTGCCTTTATGTGATCGGTCCAGAACAAGTCCTCTGAGATTGGGATATCTGGCGGTGGCGTCCGCTAGTCTCGCGAGGCCATGGATCTGCGCCTGGAAAGTCTTGCTTCAGTTGTGTCGTCGCGGTGAGGTGACGCTGGAGTGTCCTCTCCAGGGCGCAGGCCTGGGCAAGGTTGTATGGAAGACCAGAAGTTGCCCATGCTGCAAGTCTCCCCTCTCCACATCACCGATGTTGTCCAAGGGAAGGGCACTAGGGCCGATATAGCTTGGCACCGGTGTCCTCACAGGAGTTGCCGGAATGAGGCTGAGGGGAACGTCGGACTGCCTTAGGACTTCAGCTCCGGATTTGTCCTCAGAGTTTACTCCCGAAGCCTTTCCCATGAGTGGGTGTGGCGCAAGGCAGCCGAGGTTTGAAATCAGAGTCTCTCTCTCTCTCTTAGATGGACTGCCTTCCCAGGCTGACGAGCTCCATCTACCCGAAGCTCTGGTGACATCTAGGAATTAAAAATAAAACATACAGTGAGATGTGCCATTTGCACTAATAACCAACTCTCCTGAGGATGGGCACACAAGTGTCATCACACATTCCAGAGCCAACAAAGCATACCCACAATGCTCAGGCTGGACAACAAAACATCCCCACAATGCTCAGGCTGGACAACAAAGAACACAACTAAACAAGCAACAAAACAGCAGCAGTGAAACAAGCCCTTTTATACACACACACACACACACACACACACACACACAATCCTTCAATGCTTGGGCCGGTCTCCATTCTCCAGCCTCAGCTTTGGTATTGGGCCTCGATCTTCACCCGCAACTCCTGGACTAGCTGATGATGGGATGCTGTACTCCAGGCTCAGACTCGGGGTGCACTGACTGTTCTCCATCGAGGACATCCTGTGGAACCCCATATGAGGTGAATCGTAACTGAAAGTTGCTGTTGTTGTAAAATGTCAAGTCAGAGAGATAGCAGGATTTTAGATGCCCCAAGGAAAGCAGTGAAGAAAAAGGTGGCGAATTACATCTGTAGTTAGATTTGCCAGACCAGCAAGCCAGCAAGGGTGGGGGCTGCTGGCACTCCCACCAGGTCAGTGAGTCATCGGCAGGACCCGGGATCGGAGGTCTGTGTGTACAGAAGGCACAAAGGCCGGTGACCCACCGGTACACGAGTTGGCGAGACTGGAGTTCAAGGCCTAGAGCTCAAACGCTGTCATCGGCGAGTCTGGAGTTCGAGGCCTAGAGTTTGGAGTCACTTCATCGGCGAGTCCTGGGGTTGAAACGAAGATTGAAGCCTGAAGGTTGATCAGAAGTTTGACGGTTGCGACCCGATGGACAAAGCCCTGCGTCTGTGTGTCTGCGAGTTCATGAGGGAAGTCGGAGGGTCAAATTCTGTGAGTCCATAAGTCTGCTAGCGGCTGGAGAGTTCCCGTCCTGGGGTTAGAGGTGTGTGTGTGTGTGTGTGTGTGTGTGTGTGTGTGTGTGTGTGTGTGTGTGTGTGGGGTTGGTAAGGGGGCTTGTTTTGTTGCTGTTGTTGCTTGTGTGTTCTGCAAACATGCTAGATATGCTAAGTTGGTGCCAGAATGTGTGGCGACACTTGTGGGCTGCCCTGGCACATCCTTAAGTTATGTTGGCTGTTAACACAAATGAAACATTTTACTTTATGTTTCAAAGGACACATCATAAATTAACCTGAAAAAAAAAAGAAAATAATAAGTCAAGAACTATTTGGAACCCCAGAGCATGCTGTTCTTGGCTTGTTTCTTTCATAGCTGGAGAATTAGGCTGTGCTGTGGTTCCACATCGAACAACATTATCTCTCTTCTGATTCTCTTGGCTAAGCAAAACTTTGACAGTGCATTTCCAGGGGGATTCGAAAATTTATTTTTTCAGCTCTTTGTAAATCCCACAGAAGATTAGATAACAAGTTAACTACTGCCAATTAAGCAAACTTTACAAGGTGTTTTTGCAAACTGGTCTCTGGGACAGTAATCGAGCTGGCGTTAGACAGAAGACCCGAGGCCTGCTCCTACCTTGCTGTTACCAGTAAAGTGAGAACACGCTGGCTCTGCCAAGCTCCCAGTGGAGTTTGGCAAACCTGTGCTGCCAATGGCATTAATATAGAATTTTGAACATAAAGTATAGAACGTAGAACTTAGAACACAGAATACAGTATAGAACATAGAATATAGCACATAGAATATAGAACATAGAATTTGGAACATAGAATATAGAACAGAATATAGAACATAAAATTTAGGACATAGAATTTAGGACGTAGAATTTAGGACATAGAACTTAGAACATAGAACATAGGTACCCTCCAACATGATGGCATGAATATTGATTTCTCCTTCCAGTGAACAAGTTCCCCCCACCCCCACGTCCTCTATTCCCTACTCTGACCTTTTACCACTTCTCACTTGCCTATCACTTTCCTCTGTGTCTGCTCCTCCTTCCCTTTCTCCAATTGTCCACTCTCCTCTCCTGCCAGATTCCTTCTTCTCCAGCCCTTGACCTTTCCCACCCACCTGGCTTCACTTATCACCTTCCAGATAGCCTCCTTCCCCTCCCACCCACCTTTTTATTCCGGCATCTTCCCCCTTCCTTCTCAGTCCTGAAGAAGGGTCTCAGCCCGAAACGTCGACTGTTTATTCATTTCTCTAGACGCCGCCTGGCCTGGTGAGTTCCTCCAGCATTTTGTGTGTGTTGCATCGAACTTCGAACATAGAACAGGGAACATGGATGAGTACGGCACAGGAAAAGGCCCTACAACCTCCACACCTGTGCTGAACAGAATGTCAAGTTAAACTAATCCCTTCAGCCTGCACATTATTTGTAACTGAGTTTTTATTCCTTATCTCAAATATTTGGTCGTGATTTGTGAATTCTTTAAGGGCCAAGCTCCCACTCTGCTGTAATGCAGGTTGGGAGGAGAAGACGGTGGGCGTGACACAGCTCGCAGCGGACACTCCGGTGGTGATGTCTGTTATTTGTCAAGTAGGGTGCCGTGCACAATCCTGATTTGATGGAGACAGACGTGAGAGCACGGAGGAACATCTGGTGAAACTTCTGAAATGCCTGTTTCGCTGCTGCTGCTACTGTGTGATCCAGAATCTCCGGAGGGTAAGGCCCTGAGTCCTCGGCTTTGCTTGTTGCTCGGTGGCTGGGGAGGGGTCGATGCACTCGGCAGAGGATGGTGCTCGGAGAGGCTGTGTCGGAGGGGATAGTCGGAGGCTCGAAGTTTTCAGACGGACTCAGAGTCCGCTGTGGTCGGGTGCTTCCAATGGTGCTGCATCGGCAAATTGGCAGTGCTTGGAGGTTCATGGCAGGGAGAGTTCCTCCCTTCTGCCGCCTGTGTGAGATGATTGGGCTATTGGGACTTTGAGACTTTTTTTTACCGTGCCCATGGTCTGCTCTTTATCAAATTATGGTATTGCTTTGCACTGTTGTAACTATATGTTATAATTATGTGGTTTTGTCAGCTTTAGTCTTGGTCTGTCCTATGTTTCTTGTGATATCATTCTGGAGGAACATTGTATCATTTTTTACTGCATGCATTTCTAAATGACAATAAATGAGGACTGAGTGTCCTCATAATCTAATCTAAACCGTATTTCATTGCAAGAGAGTCTTGGGCTGATCCTGGTGGCACAGGAGTGGTTAGAGTAATGTTATTACAGCACCAGTGATATGGGTTCAATTACTGATGCTGTCCGCAAGGAGCTGCTGTTGTGTTTTTAATATTTAAGTAATATTGAGTAATATTAGTTGATTAAGCATTCCTGTTCATTTAAATAATTCATTACGGGTTAAATGTATAAATACATGAATTGCATACGCACCACGCTACCATGGGATAAGTGCGCGTCCTGCTTAAAGTAAAGATGAAGTTAGACCTGCACTTTGGACTCTTGTGACTTCCTTTGAATTAGTTTAATGTTTTGAAGTTACAAGACATTACAGTGGCGACGAGGCAGTTTGGATGTTCTCTCTGCAGCTGCATTGGTTTTTCTCTGGGTGCTCAGGTTTCCCCCCACGTTCCAACGTCGTAGGGATTAGTAGGGTAATTGGTCACATTGGCGTATTTGGGCGGTGTGATCCCGTGTCTCGGAAGGGCCTATTACTGAGCAGCAGTGTGCTGTGCAGATGTCTCAAGCACATATATATGTCTAGGGTGCCTAAGACTTTTGCACAGGACTCTATTTGTCAACGTGGAGCAGAGAGCGAGTTAAGATAGATAGATAGATATACTTTATTGATCCCGAGGGAAATTGAGTTTCGTTACAGCCGCACCAACCAAGAATAGAGCATAAATATAGCAATACAAAAACCACAAACAATCAAACAACAAAATGCAAACTATGCCAGATGGAAATAAGTCCAGGACCAGTCTATTGACTCAGGGTGTCTGACCCTCCACGGGAGGAGCTGCGAAGTTCGATGGCCACAGGCAGGAATGACCTCCCGTGACACCCAGTGTTGTATCCCGGTGGAATATGGCCAGAGTCCAACAGTAAAAAGTTCAATATCCGGTCTACAAACAAGTTCCTCGATCGTAATATGACCCGGATTGCACCATCTGTTGTTAGCCAGAACAGTAAGCACCCAACTCCTTCACGCTTACCGCTGTCAGTGCACTTCCGGTCAGCCCGAACAGTCTGGAAGCCATCCATGGAAAAGTTTTGAGTTTGTAAATCTGGTGGGAGCAAAGGGTGTTGGGAATGGCAGTGGAGGAGCGCCGCGGGGAGGGGTGTGGGACAGCTGGCAGAGGAGCACCGGGGTGGGGAGGGCGGTGTGGGTGCAAACACACCCAGCCCTGAGACAGCAGGCAAGGTCATTTGATTCCAAACAATTGGTTTATTGATCATTACAGAATGTCTTTCTAGTGCTTTCAGCTCCCTCCCCTCTCCCTTCCCCTTTTCCCAACCATGAATCCCCTCTCCCTGTCCCCTTCCCAGAATCAGTCTACAATAAAGATTCATATCAGAATCAGGTTTATCATTGCTCACATATGTCAAGGAATTTGGTTTTTTTTATGGCAGCAGTACAGTGCAGTACATAAAATTCCTGCAGTATACTGGAAGAAGATGACATCAGTGAACAACGCGACCAAAGGTGATACCCTCCAGACGGTTCACAAAGTTACTTCTTTCACTTCTTTTATGTCTTCTTTTTCTTTATAATGTGGTTCTGCTGCTGTTGGAGCCTAAGATCTACATTTTGGTGGTGAGCTTTGGGGCTGATTGACTGATTCGGTGCTTTGCTGTCTCGGAGGGTGGTTGACGAGGTTTTGAGTGAACCCTGCGCACCTTCGAGATCAAGAAGTCTAGAAACAGAGTGCAAAACCAAGATTAACTCCACCTCTTTGCTGATCTCGTTGACTAAGGTGCCAAAGGAGATTGAAAACACCAAGGTGAGAGTGGAAGGTGAGCGGCTATTCAGCGCTGTCTACCAGCTTCTTATTTGTGGCTGTCGGAGGAAGGTATCTGCATATGATGGTGTCTGTCCCTCTCCCTCTCCCTCGCTGCCCCAAGAGAAGGGTCCCTGCATTCGAATGGTCTCTATTTTCCTCGATGGTGTTGAAGGATGGTGGCTTGGGCAAGGTTTAATTGATGCGGTTTGTGGATTGTAGTTTATGTTATGGTGTGTTTCTGGTTGCTCCTTTTTTTTTGTTATTATTTTTGGCGACTTTGATCAGAGTGGCCTCCAGATAGTCAACGACATAACGCTAAATTGAGCTGAACTGGGCTGAACCGAATATGCCTGGACTCTTCGATCTCGTGATTTACATTCTGTGTTTCTCGCTTGTTTTTTTTGCTGTTTGCGTGATTTGTTTTTTTCCCCCCAGCATATTGGGAGGGGTTTGATGTTTTTCTTTGAACGGTGTCTGTGGTTTTCCTTTGCTTCATGGCTGCTTACGAGGAGATGAATATCAGAGTTGTACACTGCATACGTACTTTGATACAATTGTATTTTGAACCTTTTAATCCTGTATTGTGCCGAGGTATAGATACGTGCCTAAGACTTTAGCACAGTACTGTATCTCGAAAATAAAATTTAAAAAATTGAGGATCATAAAAGAAATGAGCCTTTATTCAGAAAAAGAAAAGCTTGAGTAAGCACCAGAGGTCTGTCCTGTTGTGGGAACGTCACCCACTTGAAACCAAAGTTTGATGAAATCACAAGATCGCCTGAGGAACTATTATTTCTGTTTACACCAGTCAACCCCTCCCACTGCAGCTCTAATCTTACACTCCTGCCCTTCTGTCGAGGCAGCCCAACCCCCTGTAAAGCATTCTTGGAAAAAGTACGTCGTTTTTTAAAAGAAGCAGGTCATACACAAGTCGCTATTCAGACCATTTATAATCGCTGCCAAACGTGGAATTTATGGGGTTGTTGTTAAGGCTGTTCTCAATGAGCCACTGTGTTAGTTTTTTACAATAAAGATAACTTTTTAACTCTTTGTTGGGCCCGCAAGTTGATACATTGCCTGGCGTTTCTACGTATTGACATTCATTAACAAGCAAGAAAGTTCAAAGTAAATTTATTATCAAAGTGCCAGAATGAACCCTGAGATTCTTTTGCTTGCAGGCACACAGTAAATCCAAGAATGAAAGACACGCCCATGGAGATGCACAAACAACCAGTGTGCAAAAGCAAAAAGAAATACTATAAATCGATAAGTAAGTAAATGGATAGATAGATAAATTGTGCTTGAAAGTGAGTCCATAGCAAGAAGGCAGGTTAACCGTCGTTGGTCATCATAGAACATAGAACACTACAGCACAGTACTGGCCATTTGCCCCACAATGTTGTGCCGACCTTTTAACCCACCCTAAGATCAATATTACCCTTCCCTCCTACATAGCCCCCCTAGTCATCCGGGGCCTATCAAAGAGTTTCTTAAATATCTGTAATGTATCTGCCTCAACCACCTGGAGCATCCGCCACTCTCTGTGTAAAGATCCTACCTCTGACATCCCCCTAAACTTTCCTTCAATCACTTTAAAATTATGCCCTCTCGTATTAGTCGTTTCTGCCCTGGGGAAATGCCTGTGGCTCTCCACTCAATCTCTGCCTCTTATCATCTTGTCCACCTCTAACTCGGGTGGCGAGGTGGAGATACATCTCTACCAAAAGGGGTGTAAGGTGCTCCTTCCCTCCGCTAGCCTGCAGGTCACCCTTGGGCAAGGTGCAGCACCTGCTTAGCCGCCCAATCAGGGTCATGTGAAGCTATGGGAGCAGGTGGTGGATGGTCGTATGAGCAGCCGGTGCAGATCACAAGTCCTGATTATGTGATCACTGACATCAGGCAGACAATCTCTGAAGAGTATTGATAATGGCTGGGGTTCACCTGTCTTGTAAAGACACTGCCCAGAAGAAGGCAATGGTAAACCACTTCTTTGGAAAAACTTGCCAAGTACAGTCCCAGTCATGGAAAGACAATGATCGCTCAATTCATATGACCGGGCACGTAATGACGATGACGATGACCTCTCTAACAAGTCACCTCTCGTCCTCCTTCACAATTTGATATTCACTTTGCCAGGGATGCAACGTTTGTCAATTTGTAGCTTTCTCTTTCTACCACCCGGGGACTGAAACAACAACATATTGATCGTGTCAAGGGTCAACTTTATTTGCGATATACATTTACATGTGTTGGGAATTCACTGCGGTGTGTTGGTCAGAGTGTGACATCCAACCAAAAACCACAGTGTTCAACAATTATAAAGAATTATGTAAAAATAAAGTTAGAGTTTATAATACAGACATGGAATAAAATGTGCATAAATACAGCAAGATCAAAAGTGGTTTACAGTGCAGTCTAGTGACATAATTAATAGATAGGTAGAGGTGGGGGTGTTGGGGGGGGGCAAACTCCTTCCTGTGAACAAATTTCCTCCCCCCTCCTGGGCCCTCTCCATCTATAACCATATAACAATTACAGCACGGAACCAGGCCATCCCAGCCCTTCCAGTCCGTGCCGAACTCCTACTCTCACCTAATCCCACCGACCTGCACTCGGTCCATAACCCTCCATTCCCCTCCTGTCCATATATCTATCCAAATTAACTTTAAACGACAACATCGAACCTGCCTCAACCACTTCTGCTGGAAGCCCGTTCCACACAGCCACAACTCTCTGAGTAAAGAAGTTCCTCCTCATGTTACCCCTAAACTTTTGCCCTTTAACTCTCAACTCATATCCTCTTGTTTGAATCTCCCCCACTCTCAACGGAAAAAGCCTATCCACATCAACTCTATCAATCCCCCCTCATAATTTTGAACACCTTCCCTTTCTCCTATGGTCCGCTCTCCTCTCCTGTCAAATTCCTTCCTCTCCATCCTTTCACCTTTCCCACCCACCTGGCTTCACCTATCACCTTCCAGCTAGCCTCCTTCCCCTACCCTCACCTTTTCATTCTGGCACCTTCCCCCTTCCCTCTCAGTCCCGAAGAAGGGCCTCGGCCCGAAACATCGGCTGTTTATTCTTTTCCGTAGATGCTGCCCGACCTGCTGAGTTCCTCCTGCATTTTGTGTGTGTGTGTGTTGCCTAACCAGAGTATTTGATCAGATTAACTGCCTGGGGAAAATTTTTAAGGTGGCGAGAAGCTTTTGTCATTAATACCGGGAACAAAAGAAACAGAAGAGATGCCAGAATTCAATTATCTATTTAATTGTTGTGAGCTTTCTGTTTACAATGTCGGTGTAGTTCGGTAGGCTTCACTCTTATACCCAGACATAAAAAACTGGAAGCCAGTTCAAATCCAGTCAAGTTCATTGCCAAATAGGGAAGTGCAGGAAAAATGAATAACTTGCTTGCAGTAGGGACACTTACCAACAGACAGAATATAAGTTATGATGAATTATACAAGACAAAGAAAAAACTGCTGTGCAAAGCTAGGCAGTTATATGATTAAATGAATGAAGAAACATGTCCTTTGTAGGACAAGAGGTGGTCCATGTTCAAAGTACATTTATCATCAAAGTACGCATATTATATACAACCTTGAGATTTACAAACATAGAAACATTGAAAATAGGTGCAGGAGTAGGCCATTCGGCCCTTCGAGCCTGCACCGCCATTTATTATGATCATGGCTGATCATCCAACTCAGAACCCCGCCCCAGCCTTCCCTCCATACCCCCTGACCCCTGTAGCCACAAGGGCCATATCTAACTCCCTCTTAAATATAGCCAATGAACTGGCCTCAACTGTTTCCTGTGGCAGAGAATTCCACAGATTCACCACTCTCTGTGTGAAGAAGTTTTTCCTAATCTCAGTCCTAAAAGGCTTCCCCTTTATCCTCAAACTGTGACCCCTTGTTCTGGACTTCCCCAACATCGGGAACAATCTTCCTGCATCTAGCCTGTCCAATCCCTTTAGGATTTTATACGTTTCAATCAGATCTCCCCTCAATCTTCTAAATTCCAACGAGTACAAGCCCAGTTCATCCAGTCTTTCTTCATATGAAAGTCCTGCCATCCCAGGAATCAATCTGGTGAACCTTCTCTGTACTCCCTCTATGGCAAGGATGTCTTTCCTCAGATTAGGGGACCAAAACTGCACACAATACTCCAGGTGTGGTCTCACCAAGGCCTTGTACAACTGCAGTAGTACCTCCCTGCTCCTGTACTCAAATCCTCTTGCTATAAATGCCAGCATACCATTCGCCTTTTTCACCGCCTGCTGTACCTGCATGCCCACTTTCAATGACTGGTGTATAATGACACCCAGGTCTCGTTGCACCTCCCCTTTTCCTAATCAGCCACCATTCAGATAATAATCTGTTTTCCTATTTTTGCCACCAAAGTGGATAACTTCACATTTATCCACATTAAATTGCATCTGCCATGAATTTGCCCACTCACCCAACCTATCCAAGTCACCCTGCATCCTCTTAGCATCCTCCTCACAGCTAACACTGCCACCCAGCTTCGTGTCATTCGCAAACTTGGAGATGCTGCATTTAATTCCCTCATCCAAATCATTAATATATATTGTAAACAGCTGGGGTCCCAGCACTGAGCCTTGCGGTACCCCACTAGTCACCGCCTGCCATTCTGAAAAGGTCCCGTTTATTCCCACTCTTTGCTTCCTGTCTGCTAACCAACTCTCCACCCACACCAATACCTTATTTTCTCCTTACAGGCAGCCACAGAACAAAGAAACCTAATAGAACACTTGACCCTTGACCTTTCCCACCTGCCTGGCTTCACCTATCACCTTCCACCCAGCCTCTTTCCCCTCCCTCCACCGTTTAATTCAGGCATCCAGCCCCTTCCCTCAGTCCTGGTGAAAGGTCTCGATCCGAAACGTTGACTATTTACTCTTTCCCGTGGGTGCTGCCTGACCTGCTGAGCTCCTCCAGCATTTTGTTTGTGTTCCAATAGAACCCTTCTGGGAAAAAAAGACCATCAAACATCCGACGTGCAGAGAGAGATAAAAAACAAAACAAGTCGTGCAAACGACAGAAGCAAGAAAAAGAGTGAAGTTCAGGAAAGTGAGTCCACAGCCACGAAGCCAGTCTTCGCTGCAGCCGATCCCGGAGCCTGTTGGTTGCAGGCCACCGCCTCAGTTCAGCGCAGAGACAAGTAAACCTTGCGAGGCCCGTCCCACGCTTCCAGCCACAACACCCTGACCTTTTCAATCCAGCCATGTTGTTCCAGTCCTGAGGTAGGGTTAGGGTCGCATAAATTGATTCAAGAATCTGATGGTTGGAGCAGCTAACTGGTTCCTGAATCGGCTGCAGTGTTGACGGGCTTGGCGGCTGAGGACTCACTTTCGTGAACTTCAGTTCTGAATGTTACTTGCTTACCTTTATTGTCTACACGATTTGCTTTGGAGTTTTGAAATTGGAGGAAAATACACTCAGTGGCCACTTTATTAGGTACACCTGGACACCTGCCTGTTAATGCAAATATCTAATCAGCCAATCATGTGGTAGCTACTTAATGTATAAAAGCATGTAGACATAGTCAAGAGGTTCAGTTGTTGTTCAGACCAAAGATCAGAAAGGGGAAGAAATGTGATCTAAGTGTCTTTGACCCTGGAATGATTGCTGGTGCCAGATGGGGTAGTTTGAATGTTTCGGGTACTGCTGATCTCCTGGGATTTTCACATGCACCAGTGTCTGGAGTTTGCAGAGAATGTTGCGAAAAACACAAAAAAGAAACTAGTGAGCGGCAGTTTTGTGGGTAAAAGCGTCTTGTTAATGAGAGAGGTCAGGGGAGAATGGCCAGGCTGACAGGAAGGCGACAGCAACTCAACAAACCAGGTGTTACAACAGCGGTGTGCAAGAGAGCATCTCTGAACGTGGAACACGTTGAACCTTGAATGAGCTACAACAGTGGAAGACCAGGAACCTACACTGAGTGGCCACTTTATCAGGTTCAAGCAGTACCTCATAAAGTGCTCACTGAGCGTATGTGGGGGTGGGGGGGAATATCAGAGATCGTTTTATGACATAGAGAGGGGTGGGTATGTGCAACGCCTTGCTGGGGTGGGGGTAGTAGCAGTTACATTAGGGGATTTAAGAAACTCTTACATAGGCTCATGGATGTAGGGAAATGAAGGGCTATTTAGGAGGGAAGGGTTAGATTGACCTTAAAGTAGGTTACAAGGTCATGGGTCGAAGTGCCTGTACTGATCTATGTTCTAAAGGGATGTCCTTGTATTCTGAGGTTGTGCCATCTGGTCCCATCCTCTGCATGTCCACTCTATCTTGGCTGTTTTAAGTGTCTCGGGAATGAAACATTGACTCATTTTCTCTTCCCACGGAAGATGCCGATGTGCTGAGTGTTCCCAGCATTTGTTTCAAGGTGAGTCTGACAGTGGCCATTGGTAGAGCAAGGTTACAGTAAGTGACTAACACTGTATATGTTGGCAGCTGCCTCTTACTAATGCAAAGGAATTCAGTCCTTGCTCTATGTGGATGCTAAATGCTAGACATGTTTTCAACAGCTTGTCACATCGAAGAATGCAGGAACTGCATTCCTGCAGTGGGCGTGCCATGATAGCCTAGCCATTAGCGCGATGCAATTGCAGCTTGGAGTTTGGGGTTCAATTCCAGCGTCCTCTGTAAGAAAGTTTGTACGTTCTTTCCATGACTGCATGGAGTTTCCACCGGGTGCTCTGGTTTCCTCCCACATTCCAAAGGCGTACCATTTAGTAAACTAATAGGTCATTGTAAATTGTTCTATGTACTCATTCTTCTAACTCTCAGAGCACGTTGTGTTCAGATCACACCATGAGAACAATTAATAGTTCCAAATAATTCCGGTCAAGATGCCACCTGCGTACAACGTTCCCTCAGCCAACGTCTTCCGAATCGTCCACAAAACTGCTTGTTTCACTTCTTTTATATCTGCTTTTCATCTTCAATGTGTTTCTGGAGCTGTTAGAGCCTGTGATTTACAGTTTGGAGATCAACTGAGTGACCCAGCACTTTGCTGTCTCCGAGAAGATTCCAGGCAGCGAGCACGAGCTCGAGCTCGAACGCCCGCGATGCGAAGGAACTTAAAGATGGGGCATGAGCCGATGTTTGATTCCATTTTGCCGATTAAAGCGTCTATTAATTACTGTTTAAAGCGATAAATACACAGCCTATATAAAGTAGAAATAATGTATGTACAGTGTAGTTTCACTTAACAGCACCGGGAAGATTAAGCCAAAACTGATTTGTAGGAAAAAAATCGGCACGTATACGCATACTCACGTCATGTAGGCGCACGTCACACGTGTGCACAAAGGTGTCAGCGCAAGGCTTCATGGTCATGGTAGTCTTTCACGGGGTAAACACAAGTGTCCTGTATTTGACTGCTACTTTTGTCCCTTATTTGAGAGTGAGAAAGTTGGCAACCCTACTTGAACACCCCCCCACAACCCGTCGGCCGGTCCGCAAGAATATTGTCAATATTAAACCAGTCCGTGGTGCGAGAAAGGTTGGGGACCCCTGGTCTTATGGACCTGTGCTGATCAGTTCACTGATATCTTTAACCTCTCGCTTCAGCGGTTTGGGGGACCAATCTGCTTCAAGCAAGCTTCAATTATACCAGTACCTAAAAAGACGTAGTAATCTCCCTCAATGACGATCGTGCAGCAGCACTTAAATCAACAGCGATGAAATGCTTTGAGAGGTTGGTGTGAAACATAATCAACTCCTGCCTGAGAAGCGACTTGGGACCGCTCCAATTTGCCTGCCATCACAGGTGCCATTTCACTGGATCTTCACTCAGCCCTGAAACATTTGTACGTTGAAGATGCATTCATCAGGATGCTCCTTACCAACTGCAGCTCAGCATTCAATATCATCAAACCCCTCAAAACTAATCAATAAGCTTCAAGACCTTGGCCTCAATACCTCCTCGTGCAACTGGATCTCCGATTTCTGCATCTGCAGATTCCTGTCAGTTCGGACTGGCAACAGCATTTCTTCCATGATCTCCATCAGCACCAGTGCACCGCAAGGTGTGTGCTTAGCCCCCTGCTCTACTCACGTTACACTTATGACTGTGAGGCTAAAGACAGCTCCAATGTCATATTTAAGTTTCCTAATGACACCCACGGTCATTGGCCGAATCAAAGGTAGTGACAAATCAGCATATGGGAGCGAGATTGAAAATCTGGCTGAGAGGTGCCACAACAGCGACAACCCCTCACTCAATGGCAGCAAGAACAAGGAGTTGATTACTGACTACCGGAGCAGGAAATCAGGGCTTCATGGGTCAGTCCTCATCAGGGCGTCAGAGGTGGAGAGGGTCAGCCACTTTAAATTCCCCAGTATTATTACTTCAGATGGATTTTCCTGGGTTTAACACTGCAGTACCTTTCCTTTCTTAGATGTTTGCAAAGTGAGTCTGTGGACTCACTTTACACCGCATGCTGTTGGAGCAGTGCTGCCAGGATAATCAAGGACACGACCCACCCAGCCAACACACTTTTCATCCCTCTTCCCTCCGGGAGGAGGTTCAGGAGCTTGAAGACTCATATGGGCAGGTTTGGGAACAGCTTCTTTCCAACTGTGATAAGACTGCTGAACGGATCCTGACCCGGATCTGGGCCGTACCCTCCAAATATCTGGACCTGCCTCTCGGTTTTTTTGCACTACCTTACTTTCCATTTTTCTATTTTCTATTTATGATTATAATTTAAATTTTTAATATTTACTATCGATTTGTACTCCAGGGAGCGGGAAGCGCAGAATCAAATATCGCTGTGATGATTGTACGTTCTAGTATCAATTGTTTGGCGACAATAAAGTATAAAGTATAAAGGTATAAAGTTTTGTCATGTCAACTAAAATGCTGACAAACTTCAGTAGATGTATGGTGGAGAGTACTGTATGTTGACTGGTTGCATCAGGGCCTGATATGTAAGTACCAATACCTTTGAGTGGAAAATCCCACAAAAAGTAGTGGATACAGTCCAGTCCGTCACGGGTAAAGTCCTCCCCACCACTGAGCACATCTACCCAGATCACCATCGCAGGAAAGGACCCCCACCACCCAGGCCATGCTCTCTTCTCACTGCTGCCATCAGGAAGGAGGTACAGGAGCCCCAGGACTCTCACCACCAGGTTCAGCAACAGTTATTACCCCTCAATTGTCAGGCTCTTTAACCAGAAGGGGTAACTTCACTCACCCCAATACGGAACTATTCCCACAAACTACGGACTCACTTTCAAGGATTCTTCATTTCATGTTCTCGATATTTATTTATCATATTTTTGTGTGTATTTGCACATAGGATGTCTGTCTTGTTTTGTGTGGACTTTTATTGATTCTATTGGATATGTTTGTAGTTACTGTGAATATCCACAAGAAATAAATATCAGGGTTGTATATATACATAGACATCTATACACACACACACACACACATACATACATATATATATATGTATATCTAGATATAGGTATATATAGATAGATATATATACACACACACTTTGATAAGAAGTTTACTTTGAACTTTGGGTTCTAGGAACATTGTCAGTGAGTTGGATAAAGTGCAAAGATGATTTTTGAGAATGCTGCAAGAGCCTGAGTTATAGGGAGATGTTAGACAGGCCAGGATTTAATTCTTTGGAGCCTAGTAGAATGAGGAAAGAGATTCAAGATTGTTTATTATCATTCTTCAGTATAGGAGTGTACTGTAATCAGAATCAGAATCAGGTTTGTTATCATCGGCATGTGTTGTGAAATTTGTTAACTTAGCAGCAGCAGTTCAATGCAATACATAATATAGAAGAAAATAATAATAATAAATAAATAAATAAATGTATACATATATTGAATAGATTAAAATTCAAGCAAAAATAGAAGTAGTGTATATTAAAAAACTGAGGTAGTGTTCAAAGCTTCAATGTCCATTTAGGAATCGGATGGCAGAGGGGAAGAAGCTGTTCCTGAATCACTGAGTGTGTGCCTTCAGGCTTCTGTACCTCCTACCTGATGGTAACAGTGAGAAAAGGGCATGCCCTGGGTGCTGGAGGTCTTTAATAATGGACGCTGCCTTTCTGAGACACCGTTCCCTGAAGATGTCCTGGGTACTTTGTAGGCTAGCTCCCAAGATGGACTCGACTACATTTACAACCCTCTGCAGCTTCTTTCAGTCCTGTGCAGACCCTCCCCACACTAGACAGCGATGCAGCCTGGCAGAATGCTTTCCACTGTACATCTATAAAAGTTTTTGAGCATATTTGTTGACATACCAAATCTCTTCAAACTCCTAATGAAGTATAGTTGCTGTCTTGCCTTCTTTATAAGTGCAGTGATTTGTTGGGACCCAGGAACTTGAAGCTGCTCACTCTCTCCACTTCTGATCCCTCTATGAGGATTGGTATGCATTTCTTCGTCTTATCCTTCCTGAAGTCCACAATCAGCTCTTTCGTTTTACTGATGTTGAGTGCCAGGTTGTTGCTGTGGCACCATTTCACTAATTGGCATATCTCACTCCTGTACACCCTCTCGTCACCACCTGAGATTCTACCAACAATGATTGTATCATCAGCAAATTTATAGATGGTATTTGAGCTATACCTAGCCACACAGTCAAGGGTATAGAGAGGGTAGAGCAGTGGGCAAATCACACACCCCTGAGGTGTGCCAGTGTTGATCGTCAGCAAAGAGGATATGTTATCACCAATCCGTGCAGATTGTGGTCTTCTGGTTAGGAAGTCAAGGATCCAATTGCAGAGGGAGGTACAGAGGCCCAGGTTCTGCAACTTCTCAATCAGGATTGTGGGATGATGGTATTAAATGCTGAGCTATAGTCGATGAACAGCATCCCGATGTAGGTGTTTGTGTTGTCTAGGTGGTCTAAAGCTGTGTGGGGAGCCATTGAGGTTGTGTCTGCCATTGACCTATTGTGGTGACAGGCATATTGCAATGGGTTCAGGTACTTGCTGAGACAGGAGTTCAGTCTTGTCATGACCAACCTCTCAAAGCATCTCATCACTGTAGATGTGAGTGCTACAGGGCAATAGTCATTTAGGCAGCCCACATTATTCTTTTTAGGCACTGGTATAATTGTTGTCTTTTTGATGCAAATAGGAACTTCTTCCCGTAGCAGTGAGAGGTTGAAAATGTCCTTGAATAGTCCCGCTAGTAGGTTGGACGGGTTTTCAGAGCCTTACCAGGTACTCCATCGGGACCTTCCGCCTTGCGGGGGTTCACTCTCTTTAAAGGCGGCCTAATATCAGCCTCTGAGACAGAAATCACAGGGAGAATTAAATGATTGTTCTCATTAAAAACACAATAAGCATTATGAACACAATAAAAATAAGTATAAAAGCAATCCTAGAAACACCGTGTACAAGTAACTGTTCTGTACACAGTCTGATCATACGTACGTAAGGTGGCTCTAGTTGATATGTATGAAATGGTGGTTGGGTCGGTTAAAAGGGGGAGCTGTTGATTGCCTTACTGCATAGGGAGAGTAACTGCTTTTGAGTCTGGTGGTCCTGGCATGGATGCTACGTAGCCTCCTCCCCGATGGGAGTGGGACAAACAGTCCATGAGCAGGGTGGGATCTTTCTTGATGTTACTGGCCCTTTTCCAGCACCTTTCTGTACGTATGTCCTTGATGGTGGAGAGATTGAAGAGATGGGTGTCGATGATGCTTTGGGCAGTCTTAACTGCCCTGTGTTGAGGTAGATAAAACCATGAGGGGCACAGGTAGGGTGAAGGCACTCAGTTTATTTCCCGGGGGAGGGAATCAAAAACTCGAGGGCATGGGATTAAGGTGAGAGGGAAAAAGTTAATAGAGACCTGAGGGGGATCTTCATTATGTCGAGAATAGTATGCACTGTATATTTCTAGAGCAGGTTACACGGTCGGCACAACATTGTGGGCCGAAGGGCCTGTAATGTGCTGTAGATTTCTATGTTCTATGTTCTATATAGAATGAGGAAGTGGTTAAAGCAGGTACAATAACAATATTTAAATGATACTCGGACAGGTACACGGTTAGGAAAGGTTTAGAGGGATAAAAGCCAAACACGGGCAAATGGGACTAGCTTAGGTGGGCATCCTGGTTGGTGTGGACCAGATGGGCCAAAGGGCCTGTTTCTGTGCTGTACTGGACAACACACACAAAATGCTGGAGGGAGTCCGGCAGCATCCATGGAGGGCAATGGCTAGTCGATGCTTCACAAACACAAGAGATTCTGCAGACGCTGGAAATCCAGAGGAACGCACACAAAATGCTGGAGGATCTCAGCGGGTCAGGCAGCATCTGTGGCAGGAAGTGACCAGTCGAGGCTTCATGAACACAAGTTTCTGCAAATGCTGAAAATCCAGAAGAACACACACAAAATGCTGGGGGAACTCAGCGGGTCAGGCGGAATCTATGGAAATGAATAAACAGTCGATGTTTTGGGCCGAGACCCTTCTTCAGTTCTGAGGATGGGTCTCAGCCTGAAATGTTGACTGATCGTTCCGTTCCATAGATGCTGCCTGACTTGCTGAGTTCCCCTAGCTCAAGATTTCTAACATCTGAAGAACCTCTTTCCTCCTGTTCTGTTCTATGTTCTTCATTTCGTGTTCTACGTTCTGTTCAAGACTTTGCAGTTTGCCATTACCTTCTGTCAGAGCTAAAGCCACGCCTGGTATTCACATGCATGACCTTTAGCCATTCCAAATAGTTTTGTAGCAAGTCAAGTCATTTTTGAAGAGTTGTATCTATAGTGTGGCATAACGACTGTGATAATGTAGATAATGAGGCTCTCTGAACATGATAATGACTAGCTCATCTACTTGAGCAGTAAATAATGGCTTGGACACGAGGAGAGTCAGCACTCGCCTGTTGAGATTTGTTTGGTCTGAGATGTACTCCTCCGGAATATGTCGAAGTCTGCTGTCTCTCTGATATCTGCCTACATTTCTCACAGTCAGGAATTTCTCTAACTATGATAAGTGCATTCACTCTCATGGGACATTCCTCACAAGCAACAATTAAAATTCAGCCTGAAGGGTTTGCAAGCACTCGAGAAGAGGGTGTATATAATGAATGTTTGGGTTATTCTAGGTATTAGACATCAGCTGCCGGTTACCAGTGGAGTTCCACAGGGGTCAGTGCTGCTTTTTACAATGTATGTCAATGATTTGGACTATGAGATTAACGGATTTGTGGCTAAATTTAACGATGATACAAAGATAGGTGGCGGAGTAGGTACTGTTGAGGAAACAGAGAGCCTGCAGAGAGACTTAGATAGTTTAGGGGAATGGGCAAAGAAGTGGCAAATGAAATAAAATGTTGGAAAGCGGTGGAAGAAATAAACAGTCAGACTATTATTTAGATGGGATAGAACTCAAAATGCAGAGATGCAAAGGGACTTGGAGTCCTTGTGCAGGATACCTTAAAAGTTAACCTCCAGGTTGAGTCAGTGGTGAAGAAGGCGAATGCAATGTTGGCATTCATTTCTAGAGGTATAGAATATAAGAGCAGGGATGTGATGTTGAGGCTCTATAAGGCACTCGTGAGACCACACTTGGAGTATGTGTGCAGTTTTGGGCTCCTTATTTTAGAAAGGATATACTGACATTGGAGAGGGTTCAGAGAATGATTCCAGGAATGAAAAGGTTATCGTATGAGGAACATCTGGCAGCTCTTGGGCTGTATTCCCTGGAGTTCAGGAGAATGAGAGGGGATCTCATAGAAACATTCTGAATGTTAAAAGGCCTGAACTGATTAGATATGGCAAAGTATTTCGCATGGTAGGTGAGTCTAAGACAAGAGGGCACGACTTCAGGATTGAAGGGCATCCATTTAGAACTGAGTTGCGGAGAAATTACTTCAGACAGAGGGTGGTAAATCTGTGGAATTTGTTGCCACGAGCGGCTGTGGAGGCCAAGTCATTGGGTGTATTTAAGGCAGAGATAGACAGGTTTTTGATTAGCCAGGGCGTCAAAGGATATGGGGAGAAGGCAGGGGAGTGGGGATGACTGGAAGAATTGGATCAGCCATGATCGAATGGCGGAGCAGACTTGATGGGCCAAATGGCCTACTTCTGCTCCTATATCTTATGGTCTTGTAGAATGTTTAATGGCCCTTGTTGTTCTCTGCAAATATGATGATAACAGATTTACGGTTGTTGTGAGGAGCAAACAGCTGATCAGTTTCTAGTAAGGAGTAGAAGTCGACACTGGTCATAACTGCTGGTATAACTTCAAGACTGAAGATTCAAGGTTGTTTATTCTCATTCTTCAGTACACGCATATCAGGGAGAGCAAAACGATCGTTACTCCAAATCTGATACAGCATAAAAAGCACGATAAGCATAAAGAACATGATAAATATAAAAACAATCTGATAAAACCGAATGTACAAGTGGCCACTTCGGTGGGTACACCTGTTTGTTATTTCAGATATCTAATTAGCAATCATGTGGCAGCAACTCAATGCATAAAAGCTTGCCAACATGGTCAGGAGGTTCATTGTTGTTCAGACCAAGCATCAGAATGGGGGAAGAAATGTGATTTCAGTGACTTTGACTGTGGGATGGTTGTTGGTCCCAGACGGGGTGGTTTCAGTATCTCAGAAACTGCTGATCTCCTGGGATTTTCACACACAACAGCCTCTGGAGTTCACAGAGACTGGTGTGAGAAACCGGAAGGATCCAGTGAGAGGCAGTTCTGTGGGTGAAAACCGAGAGAGGTCAGAGGAGGATGGCCAGAGCGTGTTTAAGCTGACAGGAAGGTGACAGTAACTCAGATAAGCATGCATTACAACAGTGGCGTGCAGAAGAGCATCTCTGAATACACATGTCAAACCGAAAAGCGGATGGACTACAACAGCAGAAGACCGCAAACAAGGAGCACAAGGGACCACAGGAAAAATCATTGCAGGATGTCAGATTCAAAGCTTCAAAGTACATTTATTATCAAAGTATGTGTACAGAATACAACTCTGAGATTCGTCCTCATGCAGGCAGCCATGAAATAAAGAATCCCCATGGAGCCTGTTCAAGAAAATATCAAACACCCAACATGTGGGGTTCCCAAGCTGGGGTACACCATGGGTATGTACACTCATTGCCCACTGTATTAGGTACACCTGTTAATGCAAATATCTCATCAGCCAATCATGTGGCAGCAACTCAATGCATAAAAGCATGCAGATTTAGTTGTTGTTCCGACTAACCATCAGAATGGGGATAAAGTAACTTTGACCATGGAATGTTTGTTAGTGCCAGATGGGGTGGTTTGAGTATCTCAAAAACTGCTGATCTTCTGGGATTTTTGCACAAAATAGTCTTTAGGCTTAGGGGTTCCTAACCTGGGTCTACAAAGCCCTCGGTTAATGGTAAGCTCCATGGCATGAAAAAGATTGGGAACCCTTGTAATGTATGGATCTATTTCTTTTAGAGCAATGACCCCTCCCTTAGCATGACACATTGATCAGTTGTCTCCACATGCACTATTGTCTATGCATGTGCAATGTTTTCTCTCTCTCTCTCTCTCTCACTGCAATGCGAATACACCAGTTGAAGCCACTTCCTGTGTGTACGCTTTTACTTAATACTTATGTAGTTGTGCACAGACACAACAAATTGGTGACAAGTACAAACCTGAATGTCAGAGAATATCACGAACTGCACCGACAGTTACGGGACAAAACAACGAGAGTTAAGCCGCACGAGAAAGCTGATGGACCTGTGAGTAATAGTGAAAGATGCGCTGAATTAAAATAACGTGGCAATGGCTTCAGTCAGGAAAGTTGACAATTTTGATAGTGCTAATGAAGACCGAGAGTCGCTTAGTGATAGGGTGGAACTTTATTGTAACACAAACAATGTGGATGAGCAAAAGAAAGTCCCTACGCTTAGCTTAATGGGCCCAAGTATGTACAGTCTCTTCTGCAACTTAGTAACCCCTGCAAAGCCAGCAAGCAAGATGTTCGATGTAACTATTACAATTATACAAACTCACTTGAGCCCTGCACCGCTGGCAATAGCTGAAAGGTTTAGATTTTACAAAAGAAACCAGTCAAAAGATGAAAGCATTTCTGAATACATTGCAGAACTGCACAAACTTTCCCAGTGCTGTGACTTTAGAGATGGACTTTCTGATGCATTAAGGGACAGGCTTGTATGTAGCATGCAAAGTCAAAGCACTCAAACGAAGCTAGTGGCAGAAAGGGACCTAACCTTTGAATAGGCATTGTCCATTGCAATATCGTTAGAGACTGCAGCAAAGGATGCAGCAGGACTACAGTAAAGGGGGTCAGAACATGAAATACATAAAATGTCCCTGAATTGTGCAAAAAGCCGAAAATGTTATCGATGTGGCAAATCCTCCCAAGATAGCTCCAAGAATTGGACCACTGATGTAGACAGTGGATGTTGGAGATCAGACATGGAGATACCATGTGGACTAGATTCTGGATGTGCAACTGAACAACACACCTGAGTTGACTGCATTACAGTCACCAGACTTACCTCTGAGTGGTGATCATGTTGCTGACAGAATGTGACACCGGCAACCAAGAAGGTTGTCTTTGACAAGATACCTATCAGACCTGATGTCACCTCACAGGTCCAGAGGCATGATGAGAATGTTATCGTTGACAAGACACCTGCCAAACCTGATACCACTCCACAGGTCCAGAGGTGCTATCCTGAAAGAAACAGAGTGCTGCCCAAAAGAGTGAAAGCATGTTTATTTGGAATGTGGGTTTATGAAAGGGAGATTCTGCTACGTATTGATCTGTTGTCTACACATGTGCATTGTTCTCTCTCGCTGCCATGTGAATACAACAGGTAAAGCCATCTCTCACGTGCGTGCTTTTATTTAATGTATATGTAGTTGGCACAGACACAACAGCCCTTGCTAGAGTTTACGGAGAATTGTGTGATAAATGAACAAACATCCAGCAGGTGGCAGTTTTGTGGGCAAAATTGCCTTATTAATGAGAGATGTCAGAGGAGAATGGCCAGACTGGTTAAATCTGACAGGAAGGCAATGGTAACTCAAATAACCACGCGTTACAACAGTGGTGTGCGGAAGAGCCTCTCTAACACACAACTCATTGAACCTTCAAGTGGATGGGCTACAACAGCAAAAGACCACAAACCTACACTCAGTGGCCACTTTATTAGGTACAGGAGGAATGTAATAAAGTGGCCACTTAGTGCATAATAAAATGCATGATAGAAAATGTGCTTGAACGGATATGGCAGGCTAAAGGACCTGTTCCTCTACTGTTGTAAGGCCACTTGCTTTCTTTGTCTGAATCAGAACTGGCCATCTCGGCTGTTAGTCAAACATCTGTGATATAATTGCTCAAGTTTTTCTCTGCGTTGGTACAACCTGACCTATTGAGCACATTCCACTTCCCTGCTGTTTGCAACTCAGGCATGGTAGTGCCATCTGCCTCTGAGATCCCCATGGAACCCATTGACCTTCTCACAGTGTCTTACATTGTACTATCCATCCCTCTTGCTATCTTCTCTGCAACTTAAATTTATTTTTCCATTCCTCATCCTGGCTTCCCTCTTACCCCTTCCCTTCTCCCCACCTGCCTGTCACCTTCACCAGGTGTCCCACCTCTTTCATTTTCTCCCCTGGTCCACTCTCCTCTCCTATCAGATTCCTTCTTCCTCAGCCCTTTGCCTCCTCCAACTATCACCTCCCAGCTTCTCACTTCATGTTCCTCCTCCCCCTCCCGCTCCCACCCACCTTCTCCCTCATTATGTGCTGTGTCGTATGACGTGGGCAATCATGGTCTTTCCATAACCATGATAATTATGAGGAAATTTTTTTACAGAAGTGGTTTATCACTGCCTTCTCCTGGGCAATGTCTTTACAAGACGGGTGACCCCAGCCATTATCAATACTCTGCAGAGATTGTCTGCCTGGCGTTAGTGGTCGCATAACCAGGACCTGTAAATGCACCAGCTGCTCATACGACCATCCACCACCTGCTCCCATGGCTTCACATGACCATGATCGGTGGGGAGGGAGGGCTAATCTGGTGTGACACCTTGCCCAGGGGTGACCTGCAGGCTAGCGGAGGGAAGGAGCGCCTTACACTTCCTTTGGTAGGGGCATATCTGCACCCTGCCACCATGATAGAACACTACAGCACAGAAACAAGCCCTTTCGGCCCATCCAGTCTGTACTGAACTATTAATCTGCCTAGTCCCATCGATCTGCACCAGATGCATAGTCCTCCTTAACCCTCCCATCCATGTACCTACCTAAATTTCCTCGAAATATTGCAATCGAACCCGCATCCTCCACTTCTGCTGACAGCTCGTTCCACACTCTCACCACCCTCTGAGTGAAGTTTCCCTCATCTTCCACTGAAACGTAACCCAAGACTTGTCTGATATTGACTGCCACATCAGATCGTCAAATCTTGCCTTACCGGAGGTATTTCCTTTGTTCTCCCCCCAGCTTTGCTGCTATCTAAATGAACTTATTTAAATGAAAGAATAACATTGGATCTGAAACATTGGCTGCTTTTCTCTCTCTCTCTCTCTCCCCACAGATGCTGCCTGACTTGATGAGTGTTTGACAGCGTTTATAGTTTGTTTTATTTAGAGATGTGCCTCTGTAGCAGGCCATTTGGCCCCAGTGAGTCCACTCAGCCTCATTACAGCCCTGTGACAACTTGACCTGCAGACATGCAGAGGGAAGGAGCACCCCTACACCTCCTTGGTAGAGACATATCTTCACCCCACCACCCAAATTCTGTTTGTAAAACTCAAAGTCACCTATTTCAATACCTTGTAATGGAGCCAGTGGCCACGCAAGTGCAGGTGGCTGTTGAAATAAGAGCCCTTTTGTCTCTGAGACAGTATCACACAATCCATTGCATTAATTATTAACGCCCACATGGGATTAATAATAAAACAAGGTCATATCATATTTCCAACATTGTCCTTATTTCAATGTGCAAACTGCTTAATCCATTGATAATTTTCTTTGACAATAATATTTTCAATCAAAACATCTTGTACCCGCAGCATTTTGTACTTACAGTGTGAACTTTTACCCACTTTCCTCATAAAGACGTGCTTTCTAGTTTCAAATATCAAAACAACTTGTGAACGCATGATTGGAAAAATGGTGTGAAAGAACGGCAGATGGAATCTCTCTCTGTCTCTCTCTCTCTCTCTCTCTCGAACTCTCTCTCTCGAACTCAGCAGGTCGGGCAGCATCCAGGAGAGGAATAAACAGTTGATGTTTTGGGCTGAGATGCTTCAATGCATTCAAGTGGATGGTGTTGCACTTTTTAAAGACAAACCAACATGGAACTTAGACTAAGGGAGTGCAGTGGAACAGAGGGATCTGGCAACACACTTCCACAATTTCATTACAGTAGGTAGGTAAGTTATGTAAAGAGAGCTTTTGGCACATTGGCCTTAATAAATCAGAGAATTGAGTACAGGAGTTAGGATGGTATGTTGAAGTTCTATATGTCAAAGTTGGAGCATTGTGTGCATTTCCGGTCACTTACCTACAGGAAAGATACTATTGAGATTAAAAGAGTGCAGAGAAAGTTTATGAGGATGTTGCCAGGATTTGAGTTACGTGGAGAAGTTGAATAGGTTGGGATTTTATTCCCTGGATTTTAGGAGAATGTGGGCAGATTTATGATTATGAAGACACATAGTCCTCTTTTATTGTCATTTAGTAATGCATGCATTAAGAAATGATACATTATTTCCTCCGGTGTGATATCACAAAACACAGGACAAACCAAGACTGAAAAAACTGACAAAACCACATAATTATAACATTTAGTTACAAACAGTGTAACAATACCATAACTTGATGAAGAAGTCCACGAGCACAGTAAAGGTCAAAGTTTCTCAAATGTCCCACATCTCACGCAGACGGGAGAGGGAAGAAAAACTCTCCCTGCCATGCCCGACCACGGTCCGACTCTGAGTCATCTGAAAACTTCGAGCCCTGATCAGCTCTCTGACACCGAGTACTGAGCGCCATCTCTGTCCGAACAATTCGACCAGCAAAGCCGGTGGCTTTGAGGACTACCCTCCAAAAGATTCCCGACCGCACAGTAATGACAGCAGCGAACGGGCGTTTCAGAAATTTCTCCAGATGTTCCTCTGTGCTTTCACGCCCATTCTCCATTAAAGCAGAATTGTCCACCTTTTTTAGATTTGATAGTTATACAAAATTACGAAGGTTATAGACAGGTTAAATGTAGGCAGGCTTTTTCTATGGAGGCTGTGTGAGAGTCAAACTAGAGGTTATGGGTTAAGGGTGAAAGCTTCTTCATTCGGAGGGTGATGTGAGTGTGGAATAAGCTGCCAGCAGAAGTGGTGGATGTGGGTTCGATTTCAACATTTAAGAGCAATTTGGATAGGCACGTAGCTGGGAAGTGCATGGAGGTTTATGGTCTATGTGCAGGTCAATGGGACTGGGCAGAATAACTGTTCGGCACAGAGTAGATGGGCTGAAGGGCCTTTTCTGTGCCGTAGCACTCTATGAAATTTCCACTTTCTTTTACAGAACTGAGACTACCATAGAGGGAGACACCTCACCCATCCTGCCTTTATTGGCATGTCTACAGACTTTTCCAATGCATCCCAACCCCGTCCAACCCCACCCCCCGTTCTTCCCCACAACCCTGCATGTGCTCCCTTTTCAATGAGTTATCTAAATCTCCTTTGAGAGCTTCCACTGAATCTCATTTCTCCTGCCCCTTTAAGACCATAAGACATAGGAGCAGAATTAGGCCCCCTGCATTCCCCTGCATTCTTTGCATATCTAACGAAGAATCACTTTAAATACACCCAATTTCTTGGCTTCCACAGCCGTCTGTGGTGATGAATTCCACACCTTGACCAGCCTCTAGCTAAAAGAATTCCTAATCATCACTGTTCTAATGGGATGTCTCTATTCTGAGGGTGCAGGGATTCCAAAACTGGGGTCCACAAACCCCTCGATAAATGGTAGGGGTCCATGCCATAAAAGAGGTTGGGAACCTCTGCGTGATGGAGAACAGCCTCTTCATGCCCACTGTATCCATGCCTTTCAATATATAGAGTCACAGAAAAGTACAGCACAGAAACAGGCCCTTTGGCCCATCTAGTGCATATCAACCCATTTAAACTGCCTACTCCCATCGACCTGGACCGAGACCGTACCCCTCCATACCTGTTCAATTCGTTTCAATGATATTACCTCCCACTATTCGACTGCAGGCAGCTCATACTCCATAATGGCAAAAACCTCCCTTCTGGTTCTTTTGCCAATTAATGTCAGTTTTTGTGCTTACTCATTCAAAAATAATGGATGAAGGAGTATGATATTTGTTCAGTGATTGTACTGATAACCTGAGCTGAAAAGGAGTTGTTTGTTACGCTGCCTCGCTGGGGATGTAGATATCCTTATTGTTCTCATTGGCAACTCCCATTACACAACACGCCCTGCCTAGCAGGAGTACAATACTCTATTGTACCCAGCCGTTCCCGTGGAAGGCATCATTAGCTCGGGAGGGTTCCTGCGCAGTTCTGAGCGTGATGAGTTTGCATGCACTGCTCTCTGATGTGACGTGGTGCTCTCTCACTTCTCAGCCCCTTCTCCCCCTCACACCTACGCTCCCCCCTCACCTGGATTCACCTGTCATCTTCGTACTCCTCCCCTCTACAGCCTTCTTATTCTGGCTTTTCCCTGCTTCCTTTCCTTTCATAGTTTAAGGATAAAGGGGAAGCCTTTTTAGGACCAAGACGAGGAAAAACTTCTTCACACAGAGAGTGGTGAATCTGTGGAATTCTCTGCCACAGGAAACAGCTGAGGCCAGTTCATTAGCTATACTTAAGAGGGAGTTAGACATGGCCCTTGTGGCTAAAGGGATCACGGGGTATGGAGAGAAGGCGGGTACAGGGTTCTGAGTTGGATGATCAGCCATGATCGTACTGAATGGTGGTGCAGGCTGGAAGGGCCGAATGGCCTACTCCAGCACCTATTTTCTATGTTTCTATGCTTCTAGTCCTGATGAAGCATCTCAGCCTGAAATGTCAACTGTTTATTCCTTTCTAGAGATGCTGCTCGACCCGCAGAGTTCCTCCAGCATTCTGTGTGTGTTGCTCTGACGATATCGGCCGGCCCAATGATCCCACCCTCTGTAGGTGTACAATGTTTTCAGCACAGAACTCAGCATTGCATGCTATTCTTCCCTAGTCATCCATCTCCACGTGCCCCAGCTCTTTCTTCCTTGCGTATTTATCAAGCTTTCCCTGCAAGACTACTTATCCATGATAAGAAGGTGATTTATAGACAGATGCTGGAAATCCAGAGCAACAAGCACAAAGTGCTGGAGGAACTCGGCAGGTCAGGCAGCGTCTATGGAGGAGAATAAACAGTCAACGTTTCAGACCAAGACCCTTCCTCAGGACTGGAAAGGAAGGTGGAAGCAGCCCAATTAGGAAGGTGGGCAAAGAGGACAAGATGGCAAGTGATAGGTGAAACCGGGTGATGGGGAAGGTAGGTGGTAGGGGAGAGAGGATGAAGGGAGAAGATAATAGGTGAAAATTGTAAAAGGCAGAAGGAGAAAGAATCTGATAGGAAAAGAGAGGATTGGAGAAAGAGAAGGAAGAGAGCCACCAGAGGAAGGTGATGGGCCAGTGAGGAGAGAAGGTTTGAAAGGGGAGCCAGAATGGGGAATGGAAAAAAGAGAAATGGGAGGGGTGAGAAATTACCAGAAAGTAGAGAAATTGATGCTCATGCTGTCAGGATGGAGGCTAAAAGCTACTTAGTTTGGGCTTCCAGCTCCAAGTCCAGCTAAGTAATAACCTAACTCAAAGAGAAGGTATAGTTTGTTGAGCTGTTAGGATGTGGATGTCATTTGTCAAGGAAATCGTCTTTGTCTGTTCTTGGGGTGTTCTGGCTGATAATTTCTCTTACAAGTGGATTGATTCTCTGGAGCGTCAGAAGCTGAGGGGAGATCTGACAGAGGTTTGTGTGATTGTGAGAGATGTAGAGTAGAGAGCCAGTGTTAAAATGTCTAATACAAGAGGACAGGCATATAAAGCGAGGGAGGATCTTTAAAGAAGGTGTGTGGGGCAAGTCTTTAACACAGAGTATGGTGGGAGCGTGGAATGTGCTGCCTGGAGTGGTGGTAAGACAAGTATGGTAGAGACAATCTTAAACAGGCACATGAACGTGCAGGGAATGTAGGGATATGGACACTGGTTTTCATTGTTTACAGTTACTATTCTATAGATTTGCTAGGTATGCCCACAGGCAGAAGCATTTCAGGATTTTATGTGGTGACATGTATGTACTCTGATAATAAATTTTACTTTGACTTCATTGTGTAGGCAGAAGGGATTAAAGATTAGCTTTATTTGTCACATGTACATTGAAACATCGAAACATTGAACTGTGTCGTTTGTGTCAATGACCAACACAGCCTGAGGCTGCGCTGCAGGCAGCCCGCAAGTCCAACACCAATTTAGCATGTCCGCAATCATTCACCCTAACCCGTATGTCTTTGGAAGGTGAGAGGAAACCAGAGCACCTGGAGGAAACCCACACGGGTCATGGGGAGAACATACAAACTCCTTACAGACGGGGCTGGGAGTTGAAACCCAATCTCACAGCTGGTGTTGTAAAGCATTCTGCTAACCGTTGTGCTACCGTGCCGCCCCATTAGTTAGAATATATTAGTTTAGTTGGCATTTGGTTACTAATTTCATTAGCCTGTGGGCCAAAAGGCATGATCCTGTGCGGTACTGATCTACCCTCCCTGTTTAGTTCCACGTTAAATGGTTGCTGCTCTGAGTTAGGCCAGTCACATTTAGTGTTTGGATGGGGTTTATATTTGGAATATATGATAAAGAGGCTAATTTATTTGTGATCATAAACAGAAGAGATTCTGCAGATGCTGGAAATCTTGAGCAACACACACAAAACACCGGAAGAACTCAGCAAGTCAGGCAGCATCTTTGGAGGGGAATAAACAGTTACATTTCAGACCAAGCTCTTGGGTCAACTGTTTATTGAGACACATTATCACAAAATAAAGTCTTTAGAACTGGACAGAAAATGGTTAAATGAACTGTGAAATGACAAGCTGTGGGATGTACGCAAAAAATGGAATAATTTCTTCAGGAAACACTGCTGACAAAAGTGCAGCAAGTCTTAGACACAGGGGATTCTGCAGATGCTAGAAATCTTGAGTAACACACACAAACTGCTGAAGGAACTCAGCAAGTCAGGCAGCAGCTATGAAGGGGAATAAACAGGCGACATTAGGGTCCTGGCCTGAAGTGTCAACTGTCTATTCCTTGCCATAGATGTTACCTGACCTGCTGAGTTCCTTCAGCACTTAGTGCGTGTTGCTTATGCAAGAGCAGGCTGTAACCTAGACAAAGAAAAACAGTCTGAAGTAAACAGGAGACAAGGTATTGTTATCCCCCTTGAGAAACAGCCACTGGGAGCCTGCTGAGGATTATTCATCATTTGGAATGTACTATCTATGCATTTTAAACTCATGGTGACTGGTGCATCTACAGCTGCCCTGATAAACAGCTCTGATGCTTACAAAACTGTTCTGAGGAGTCTAGGAAATGTGTTATGAAGAGGCAAGGGCTCTTCTCACGTGCCTATTACTTCTCCACAGGGTCCCCTCCACCTTCCCTTTCTCCTACGGTCCACTCTCCTCTCCTATCAGATTCCTTCCTGTCCAGCCCTCTATCACCTGGCTTCACCTGTCACCTTCCAGCTAGCCTCCTTCCCCTCCCTCCACCTCTTTATTCTGGCTGCTTCCTCCTTCCTTCTCAGTCCTGAAGAAGGGTCTTGGCCCAAAACGTTGCCCGTTCACTCGTTTCCATAGACGCTGCCTGAGCAGCTGAGTTCCTCCTGCACTCTGTGTGTGTTGCTGAGGGCTCCATATGCATTGGCCTTCCTGTGATTGGATAACGACCCCAGGAGATCAGCCAATTATAGTCTTGGTGAGATTGGCAGTAGCTGATGTGTGAATGATTTAGCAGGTCAAACATGCATCCAGTTGCTAAGTACATAATTTGTTAAACACCTAGCCAGGGAACGTTTGTCTCCATATTCTGATGAATGTGGTCCAAGTATAAACAGATTTGCTGACAGCTTAACTCTTCTCAAAGATCCAACAGATAACTGAGAACAAAATAAGGGATCACAGTGCATACAAACACAGGAACGTACAAGGGTAAGAGATTTTTTCTTTCTATAGATACATGAGTGAAGCAATATTGTTACCTGCCCTCAAAGAGTTTTCCAGGTATGTTGCCCATCAGGAACAAAGGTGATGAACCGAGAGCTTGGATACATATATGGAATTATGATGTAGTGGCCATTACAGAGACTTCGCTGGCACCAGGGCAGGAATGGATTCTCAATATTCCTGGATTTCAGTGCTTTAAAAGGGATGGGGGAGGGAGGGGAGGAGGTGTGACATTACTGGTTAGGGATACTATTACAGCTACAGAAAGGGTGGGTAATGTAGCAGGATCCTCTTTTGAGTCAATATGGGTGGAAGTTAGGAACAGGAAGGGAGCAGTTACTCTACTGGGGGTATTCTATAGGCCCCCTGGTAGTAGCAGAGATACCGAGGAGCAGATTGGGAGGCAGATGTTGGAAAGGTGCAAAAATAACAGGGTTGTTATCATGGGTGACTTTAACTTCCCTAATATTGATTGGCACCTGATTAGTTCCAAGGGTTTAGACGGGGCAGAGTTTGTTAAGTGTGTCCAGGACGGATTCCTGTCACAGTATGTTGACAGGCCAACTAGGGGGAATGCCATACTAGATCTAGTATTAGGTAACGAACCGGGTCAGGTCACAGATCTCTCAGTGGGTGAGCATCTGGGGGACAGTGACCACCGCTCCCTGGCCTTTAGCATTATCATGGAAAAGGATAGAATCAGAGAGGACAGGAAAATTTTTAATTGGGGAAGGGCAAATTATGAGGCTATAAGGCTAGAACTTGCGGGTGTGAATTGGGATGATGTTTTTGCAGGGAAATGTACTATGGACATGTGGTCGATGTTTAGAGATCTCTTGCAGGATGTTAGGGATAAATTTGTTCCGTTGAGGAAGATAAAGAATGGTAGGGTGAAGGAACCATGGGTGACAATTGAGGTGGAAAATCTAGTCAGGAGGAAGAAGGCAGCATACGTGAGGTTTAGGAAACAAGGATCAGATGGGTCTATTGAGGAATATAGGGTAGCAGAAAAGGAGCTTAAGAAGGGGCTGAGAAGAGCAAGAAGGGGGCATGAGAAGGCCTTGGTGAGTAGGGTAAAGGAAAACCCCAAGGCATTCTTCAATTATGTGAAGAGCAAAAGGATGACAGGAGTGAAGGTAGGACCGATTAGAGATAAAGGTGGGAAGATGTGCCTGGAGGCTGTGGAAGTGAGCGAGGTCCTCAATGAATACTTCTCTTCAGTATTCATCAATGAGAGGGAACTTGATGATGGTGAGGACAATATGAGTAAGGTTGATGTTCTGGAGCATGTTGATATTTAGGGAGAAGAGGTGTTGGAGTTGTTAAAATACATTAGGATGGATAAGTCTCCAGGGCCGAACGGAATATTCCCCAGGCTGCTCCATGAGGCGAGGGAAGAGATCGCTGAGCCTCTGGCTAGGATCTTTATGTCCTCATTGTCCACGGGAATGGTACCAGAGGATTGGAAGGAGGCGAATGTTTTTCCCTTGTTCAAAAAAGGTAGTAGGGATAGTCCAGGTAATTATAGACCAGGGAGTCTTACGTCTGTGGTGGGAAAGCTGTTGGAAAAGATTCTTAGAGATAGGATCTGTGGACATTTAGAGAATCATGGTCTGATCAGGGACAGTCAGCATGGCTTTGTGAAGGGAAGATCATATTTAACAAGCCTGATAGAGTTCTTTGAGGAGGTGACCAGGCATATAGATGAGGGTAGTGCAGTGGATGTGATCTATATGGATTTTAATAAGGCATTTGACAAGGTTCCACACGGTAGGCTTATTCAGAAAGTCAGACGGCATGGGATCCAGGGAAGTTTGGCCAGGTGGATTCAGAATTGGCTTGCCTGCAGAAGGCAGAGGGTGGTGGTGGAGGGAGTACATTCAGATTGGAGGACTGTGACTAGTGGTGTCCTACAAGGATCTGTTCTGGGACCTCTACTTTTCGTGATTTTTATTAACAACCTGGATGTCAGGGTAGGAGGGTGGGTTGGTAAGTTTGCAGATGACACAAAGGTTGGTTAGTTTTGTAGATACTGTAGAGGATTGTCAAAGAGTGCAGAGAGACATTGATAGGTTGCGGAAGTGGGCTGAGAAGTGGCAGTTAGAGTTCAACCCGGAGAAGTGTGAGGTGGTACACTTTGGAAGGACAAACTCCAAAGCAGAGTACAAAGTAAATGGCAGGATACTTGGTAGTGTGGAGGAGCAGAGGGATCTGGGGGTATATGTCCACAGATCCCTGAAAGTTGCCTCACAGGTGGATAGGGTAGTTAAGAAAGCTTATGGGGTGTTAGCTTTCATAAGTCGAGGGATAGAGTTTAAGAATTGCGATGTAATGATGCAGCTCTATAAAATTCTGGTTAGGCCACACTTGGAGTACTGTGTCCAGTTCTGGTCACCTCACTATAGGAAGGATGTGGAAGCATTGGAAGGGGTACAGAGGAGATTTACCAGGATGCTGCCTGGTTTAGAGAGTATGGATTATGATCAGAGATTAAGGGAGCTAGGGCTTTACTCTTTGGAGAGAAGGAGGATGAGAGGAGACATGATAGAGGTATACAAGATGTTGGAATAGATGGAGTGGATAGCCAGCGCCTCTTCCCCAGGGCACCACTGCTCAATACAAGAGGACATGGCTTTAAGGTAAGGGGTGGGAAGTTCAAGGGGGATATTAGAGGAAGGTTTTTTACTCAGAGAGTGGTTGGTGCGTGGAATGCACTGCCTGAGTCAGTGGTGGAGGTAGATACACTAGTGAAGTTTAAGAGACTACTAGACAGGTATATGGAGAAATTTAAGGTGGAGGGTTTTATGGGAGGCAGGGTTTGAGGGTCGGCACAACAATGTGGACCAAAGGGCCTGTACTGTGCTGTACTATTCTATGTTCTATGTTCTATCCAAGGACTTAACCATTCTCCTCCTCTGGAGCTATCTGGATGTTAGAGTCATAGAGCAACATAGCAAGGATACAACCTTCCAGCCCATCAAGTCCATGCTGACGACATTGTCCACACAGCTAGTTCTGATTTCTGCTTTCAGCCCATATCCCCTAAGCCCCACCCCTCCATGTATGCGTCCAAGTGCTTCTCAAACGATACCGCTAAACCTCTACTCGTCCTCTGATGGCTCCTCCCATTTACCCACCACACTCTGTGTGAAAAAGTTGCCCCACAGTCCAAGCCGTGCCATACCCAGGCCCTCTAGAACTACCAACGCCTTTGTAAATCTTTACAGTTCAACTGCATCTTTCCTTCAACAGGATGACCAAAGCTGTACACAGTCCTCCAAATGTGCCCTCGCCAGTGACTTATACAACTGTATCATAATGTCTCAACTCCTATACACAATGGCCTGACAAGGAAATCTTCCTGACCTGTGTAGATTTTCTCTTTAGAAGTTCAAGTGTTCAAAGTTCAAAGTAAATTTATTATCCAAGTACTCACATGTTACCATATGCAACCCTGAGATTCATTTCCTTGCGGGCATACCCAATGAATCCAATAACCATAATGGAATCAATGAAAGACAGCACCAACAGGACAGACAAACAAGCAATGTGCAAAAGACAACAAGCTTGGAAATACAATAGAAAAAAAGGAAAAAAAAGAAAAAAAATGTTGGACAGAAACTTTGGAATCCATTTGGATTACAAAATTGTATCCTGTTCGCCTCTTGCCTATTATTTCAGTTACTTTGTCTGTTCTCTGGCATGTAATGACTACTATGAGGGGGCGTAACTTCAAGGTGACAGGAGGAAAGTATAGAGGAAATGGCAGAAGTAGGCTTTTTTACATACAGAGTGGTGGGTGTATGCAATGCGCTGTCAGGGATGGTGGCAAATAAACTAGGGACATTTAAGAAATTCTTAGAAAGCCACATGGACATGAGAAAAATAATGGTGGGCTATGTATGAGGGAAGTGTTAGATTGATGTTGGAGTAGGTTAGAGTATCAGCACAACGTTGTGGGCCCAGGGGCCTGTCCCATGCAATACTATTCTATGTTCTCTGTTCCTTGTAAAAACCCCATGATCATTAAACAAGATTCACTGTGACTTCATAGGATTTAATCTTTTTTTTAAATCAAGGTGTGGCATAAATCATTTAATATTCCCAGGATCACAGGTCCTTAGAATATTAGGATATTTTGCATACTTTTTACTGTTGGACTTCGGCCATATTCCACTGAGATACAACACTGGGTGTCACGGGAGGTCGTTCCTGCCTGTGGCCATCGAACTTGCAGCTCCTCCCGTGGAGGGTCAGACACCCTGAGCCAATAGACTGGTCCTGGACTTATTTTCCATCTGGCATAGTTTGCATTTTGTTGTTTGATTGTTTGTGGTTTTTGTATTGCTATATTTACGCTCTATTCTTGGTTGGTGCAGCTGTAACGAAACCCAGTTTCCCTCGGGATCAATGAAGTATATCTATCTATCTATCTAATTTATAATATCCTAATAGTGAGAACTCCGTTGGTCAGGGTCGACGATGGACGTTGCGTCCTGGCTGTGTAGATATGCAAGCCTGGCAGTACGATGTAGAGAGCAAGCTGTTGCCCAGGTAGCTGGCTCCTCTTCTCAATGCATCTGATGAACCCACAGGAACGGCAGAGACCGATACAGTTTGGTACCAAACTGCCAGTCAGCATTGAACTCAACATAGGATTGCCTTCGGAATTCCAGCTCTGGACTTTTCCCCTCGAGGTTTACCCTGTAGCCTTCCCCAGGAGTGGGTACAGCCGCAAGGCAGCGGAGGCTTGTGATCAGTTTCCCTTCTCCTAAACGAGCTGCCAACCATGGCTGATAAGCCCCATCTGCCCGAAGCAACTGATCTTAAAGCACCTTCGCCCCTTCTTCTGTCAGTAGAAACAGTTCTGCTGGTCTTAGTAGCTAAGCCACACGTGAAGGCCAGGAGCTGGATTTGGTTGTCAGAGGCTATTTGAGATGCACGCCACTGGGAGCTTTTAATAGGTAGTGGGAGCTTATCCTCACAACCACCCCTGGCGTAAGCAACCTTAAGGATATTATAAAATTCTGCAATATTATAGGATAAAATAGATCCTATTATATTACCAGATCACTGGCTGGTTTAAGTAGGTGCAGCAAAGGTCAAATGGTAAGGAAGGCAAATACAATGTTAGCATTCATTTTGCGAGGATTTGAATATGAAGGCAAGAATGCGATGCTGAGGCTTTATAAGGCATTGTTCAGACCACACGGAGTATTGCGAGCAGTTTTGGGCCTCTTATCTAAGAAAAGATGTGCTGGCATTGGAGAGGGTCCAGAGGAGGTCCACGAGAATTATTCTGGGAGTGAAAGGATGAATGTATGAGGAACATTTATTGGCTCTGTGTCTGTATATGTCGGAGTTTAGAAGAATGATGGGGTTCTCAGTGAAATCTACTGATATTGAAAGGTCTAGATACAGTGGATGTGGAGAGGATGTTTCCTTCGGTGAGGGTCCAGGAGCAGAGGGCACAAACTCAGAATAGAAGGACTTCCCTTTTATAACAGAGATGAGAAGGAATTTTTTTAGCCAGAAGGTGGTGAGTCAGTGGAATTCATTGCCACAGATTGTTGTGGAGGCCAAGTCATTGAGTATATTTAAAGCAGAGGTTGAAATAAGTTCTTAATTAGTAAAAGGGCATCAAAAATTACAGCAATTCCTTCAAGGCAATGATTAAGAATAAGGATGTTGCCAGTATTTGAGGACCTGAGTTATAGGAGAAGTTTGAGTAAGTTAGGACTTTATTTTCTGGAGTGTAGGAGAATGAGGGGGGATTTGATAGAAGAATACAAAAATTGATGGGTATAGATAGGGTAGATAGGTGCAAGCAGGCTTTTTCCACTGTGGCTGGGTAAGGTTAGAACTAGAAGTCATAGGTTAAGGGTGAAGGGTGAAATATTTAAGGACAACCTGAGGGGAACCTCTTCACTTAAAGGGTGCTGTGAGTGTGGAATGAACTGCCTGTGGAAGTGGGTTCATTTAAGGAAGTTTGGATAAGTATATGGGTGGGAGGGGCGGGAGGGGTGGGAAGGACCATCAAGTCAGCAATCATCCTCCTTTGCTCCAAAGGGAAAAGTCATAACTCGCTCAACCTCTCCTGTTAGAAAAAGGTCTCCAATACAGACAGCATCCTGATTTCTTACCAGACACCTGAAAATAAATAATAAATAAATTAAATTTTCAAATAACTCTGAGTTCCTCCAGTGCATTGTGTGTGGGTTTAAACAGGAAAGTAGTCAAGTGCAGGGCGTACTGAACGAGACTGCAGATGATGTATTTTGAGCAACAAACAAACTGCTGGAGGAGCAGCATCCGTGAGCGGGGAAAGGCATTTTTGATGTTTCGTGTCCCGATGTTAATAGACAATAGACAATAGGTGCAGGAGTAGGCCATTCAGCCCTTCGAGCCAGCACCACCATCCACTGTGATCATGGCTGATCATCCACAATCAGAACCCTTTTCCTGCCTTCTCCCCATATCCCTTCACTCCGCTATCCTTAAGAGCTCTATCTAACTCTTTCTTGAAAGAATCCAGAGAATTGGCCTCCACTGCTTTCTGAGGCAGAGCATTCCACAGAACCACAACCCTCTGTGTGAAAAAGTTTTTCCTCAACTCCGTACTAAGTTGTCTACCCCTTATTCTTAAACTGTGGCCTCTGGTTCTGGACTCCCCCAACATCGGGAACATGTTTCCTGCCTCTAGCGTGTCCAATCACTTAATAATCTTATATGTTTCAATCAGATCATAATGTTGAATCAAGACTGAGTGGAGGTGGGTAGTTACAGTAGGGAATTTGGTGCAGGAAACATGGCAATACTTGTGAGCTGCCCCCCGGCACAATCCAGAAAATTTCTACAGATTTAGGAGGCGAGTATTCTAATTGGTTGCATCACCGTCTGGCATGCACAAGATTAGCAAAAGGCTGGACTGAAGATCAAACAACTTTAGGAACCTGATTTGTTAATAATGTCTTGACTAGTCCCCCCAGTAGTCACTGTTCATGCATGTACAGTGCTCTGGGTGAGATCATTATCTGGAATGTACTGCTTGATGTCAACACCTCTGAAGATCCATCCTAGGCCCAGCAATTTGAAGCAATTATAAAGACGGCACTCTGGCAGCTATATTTTATTTGGAGCTTGAGGAGAATTAGTATGTCACCTGAGACCGCAGCAAATTTCTGCAGATGTTCTGTGGAGAGCACTCTGACTGGTTTCATCGTCATCTGGTATGGAGGGGCCACTGCACAGGATCCCGACCAACAAGGACATCTTCAGAAGGCGATGCCTCAAAAAGGTGGCACTCATTGTTAAGGACCTCCATCAACGAGGACATGCCCTCTTCTCGTTACTACCATTAGAGTGGAGGTACAGGAGCCTGAAGAACCCCACCCACTCTTTTAGGAACAGCTTCTTCCCCTCCGCCATCAGATTTCTGAATGGACAATGAACCCATGAACACTACCTCACCATAGAAACGTAGAAAACCTACAGCACAATACAGGCCCTTCGGCCCACAAAGCTGGGCTGCACATATCCTTACCTTAGAGTTTACCCAGGGTTACCCATAGCCCTCTATTTTTCTAAGCTCCATATACCTATCTGGAGGTCTCTTAATGACCTTATCGTTGCAGGCAGCCCATTCCACGCACTCACCACTCTCTGCGTAAAAAACTTACCCCTGACATCTCCTCTGTACCTGCTTCCCAGCACCTTAAAACTGTGCCCTCTCGTGCTAGACATTTCAGCCCTGGGAAAAAGCCTCTGACTATCCACACGATCAATGCCTCTCATTATCTTGTACATCTCTATCAGGTCACCTCTCATCCTCCGTCGCTCCAAGGAGAAAAGGCCAAGTTCACTCAACCTATTCTCATAAGGCATGCTCTCCAAACCAGGTAACATCCTTGTAAATCTCCTCTGCACCCTTTCTATGGTTTCCACATCCTTCCTGTAGTGAGGCGACCAGAACTGAGCACAGTACTCCAAGTGGGGTCTGACCAGGATCCTATATAGCTGCAACATTACCTCTCGGCTCCTAAACTCAGTCCCACGGTTGATGAAGGCCAGTGCACCGTATGCCTTCTTAACCACAGAGTCAAGTGCAGCAGCTTAGAGTGTCCAATGGACTCGGACCCCAAGATCTCTCTGATCCTCCACACTGCCAAGAGTCTTGCCACTCACGCTATATTCTGCCATCATATTTGACCTACCTCACACTTATCTGGGTTGAACTCCATCTGCTATTTTTCAGCCCAGTTTTGCATCCTATCAGTGTCCCACTGTATCCCTGCTCTTTTTTTGCAGTACTTATTTAATTTAAAAAATTAATATATATTTCTATTGTAATTGATATTATTGTAATTTTCATATTTATTTACTCTTTTATGTCCTGCATTGTACTGCTGCCACAAAACACCAAATTTAACAACACATGCCAGTGACAAGAAGTCTGATTCTGATTCAGGTTCAACTTCGCTGATTGGATTTGACGCAAATGACACATTTACTGTTTGTTTCAATGTTATGATGTAATGTGACAAATGAAGCTCCTGTTTACCTTTGTAAGGAGCAGTTCTATGTATCACAGTGACCTGAACCAAAGTCATTTCTCAAGAACTTAGGATTATACTACAGTGTTGGCGTCCATATGATTTCAGATATTTTAAATAGTGAAAAAAATTCTCCAAACTGCACTCTAGGGGTTTGAACTCATGGCTTAGCTGTTAGTTTGGGACTCCAGAGCCAGCAGTTTGGTAAGAAACCCAATAAGGGAACGTCATGGAGAAAGCAGAATAGAAATATTTACACTTGGGCTGAGATTTGAGCAAGGTAAGGGAAACTGGACTCATTGTTCAGTAAAACACTTAGAGTCCTAGATTCAGACAGTCATAGAAAAGTACAGCGCTGAAAGAGGCCCTTTGGCCCATCTAGTCAAGGCCACGCCATTTAAACTGCCTACTCCCATTGACCTGCACTGGGGCCTTCCATACCTCTACCATCCATGTACCTATCCAACCTTCTGAAAAACATTGAAATCAAGCTCACAAACACCACTGGCAGCTCACTCCATACTCTCACTACCCTTGGAGTGAAGAGCTTCCCCCTCATGTTCTCCCTAAACTCTTCACCGTTCAATCTTAACCCATGACCTCCAGATGTAGACCCACCCAACCTCAGTACAAAAAGCCTGCTTGCGCTTACCCTATCTATACCCCTCTATCAGATCTACCTTCAATTGAAGGATAGGTCCCTCAATCTTCCTCCCAGTGCAGAAGTGGCTAAGTATGGGGGGGGTGGGGGGGTGGGGCATAATTATAAGGTGATTGGACAAAAGTATGGGGGGGAGAATGTCAGAGGTAAGTTCTTTACACAGAGAGTGGTGTGTGTGTGTGTGGAACACCCTGCCGGGGATGGTCGTAGCGACAGACGTATTAGGGGCATTTAAGAGAGTCTTAGATAGATAACGTGGCCAAGTGGTTGAGGCGTTCGTCTAGTGATCCGAAGGTCGCTAGTTCGAGCCTCAGCTGTGGCAGCATGTTTGTGTCCTTGAGCAAGGCACTTAACCACACATTGCTCTAGTGTCTGAGCGAGGAGTGGCGCCCCACACAGACTTCCAATCTGCACCTTGTAAGGCATGAAAATGCCCGACGCAGGCCTCTCGTGGTCTGAGTCGATGTCCCCCCCACCCCCGGTAGATAAGTAAATAAATGATAGAAAGATGCAAGGAGGGAAGTGTTAAATTGATCTTAGAGTAGGTTAAAAGATCGGCACAACATCATGGGCTGAAAGGCCTGTACTGTGCAGTAATTCTCTTGTATGCTCTATGTTCTATGATTTGGAAGTTTGTTTATCCAGAAGCATAACATGAAGCCTTACCTTGGACGACCCATCTCTGACTCTGAGTGCCTGCAGTGGTAAGTTCCCCAGCACTCATACAAGTTTGAAAAATATGAAGTCTCCATCTGCTCCTGAAGGCCTTTGGCTTGTGTCCTGTGAGTAGAAGCCAACTGGCTTCTTCTTGGAATATTACTTGGATGCTTGCCAGAACTTCTGCAAATTGCACCCCAGAACGGTGCCTGCGGCTCAAAGCATGTGTGGCTGTTTGAAATCCAGTTGCTTTTGGGACATTGTTCAAACTGAGAACTTCCCGTAAGATTTAACCAACAAAGCAACAGCGTTAAGAAGTGGTTTAGTGGATGAAACCTTTTATAGATCAGGAATGCTTCCTGGTAGAGTGCAGGTTAGCACAAAGAATTTTAACTGAACTAGTTCAACTTCAAGCTCCTGTACCTAATAAACTGGCCGCAGAGTGTATGTTCATGGTCTTCTGCTGCCCATCTGCTTCAACGTTCAACATGCTGTGTGTTCAGAGATGTTCTCCTGCACGCCACTGTTGTAACGTGTGGTTACTTGTGTTACTGTCGCCTTCCTGTCAGCCTGAACCATTCTGGCCATTCTCCTCTGACCTCTGTCATTAACAAGGCATTTTCACTCATAGGATTGCCGCTTTTTGTTTCTCACATCATTCTCAGTAAATTCTAGAGACTGTTTTGTATGAAAATCCCAAGGGATCAGCAGTTTCTGAGATACTCAAACCACACGGTCTGGCACTAACAATCATTCCACAGTCAAAGTCACTTAGATCACATTTCTTCCCCATTCTGATGTTTGGTCTGAACAACAGCTGAACCTCTTGACTATGTCTGCATGCTTTTATGCATTGAGTTGCTGCCACATGATTGGCTGATTAGATATTTGCATTAACTAGTCTGAGCTGGGGTTTGGACACAAGGCATTATTTATTTAGAGAAAGGCCCATCTGTCTCTTCAAGCCGTGTTGCCTAGCAACCCATTGACTTAACTCTAGCTTTATCATGGGACAATTTACAAAGACCAATTGACCTACTAATCTGTATGTCTTTGGCCTGCGGGAGGAACACTTATGTCAGGAGCTGTTCATTGACTGTAGCTCAGCATTTAACACCATCATTCTCACAATCCTGATTGGGAAGTTACAAAACCTGGACCTCTGTACCTCCCTCTGCAATTGGATCCTCGACTTCCTAACTGGAAGACCACAATCTACTTGGATTGATGATAATATCACCTCCTCGCTGATGATCAACACTGGCGCACCTCAGGGGTGTGTGCTTAGCCCACTGCTCTACTCTCTATATACCCATGACTGTGTGGCTAGGCATAGCTCAAATACCATCTATAAATTTCCTGATGATACAATCATTGTTGGTAGAATCTCGGAGGGAGATGAGAGGGTGTACAGGAGCAAGGTATACCAGCTAGTTGAGTGGTGTCGTAGCAACAACCTTGCACTCTAGACAAAAGAGCTGATTGTGTACTTTTGGAAGGGTAAGGTGAGGGAACACAAACCAATCCTCATAGAGGGATCAGATGTGGAGAGAGTGAGCAGTTTCAAGTTCTTGGGTGTCATGATCTCTGAGGACCTAACTGGGTCCCAACACATCAATGGAGCTATAAAGACAGCAAGGCAGCGGCTAAATTTCATTTGGAGTTTGAAAAGATTTGGTTTGTCACCTAAAACAGTCGAAAACTTCTATAGATGTAACATGGAGAGCACTCTGACAGGCTGCGTCACTATCTGGTATTGGCGGGGAGGCGTGGGGATCTACTGCACAGGACTGAAAGAAGCTACAGGAAGTAATTAATCAATTCCATCTTGGGTACTAGCCTCTGCAGTACCCATGACATCTTCAAAGTCTGAAAAAGGTGACGTCCATTATTGAGGACCCCCATCACCCAGGCCATGCCTTGTTCTCATAGTTACCATCAGGAAGGAGGTACAAATGCCTGAAGGCACACACTCAGTGATTCAGGAACAGCTTCTTCCGCTCTGCCATCAGTTACCTAAATGGACATTGAACCCATGAACACTACCTCTCTCTTTTTTTAAGTATATATTATTTCTGTCTTTGCACTATTTTTAATCTATTCAATATACATATACTGTAATTAATTTACTTCTTTGTTTAATTGTTTTCTTCCATATGATCATGAATTTTATCGAACTGCTGCTGCTAAGCTGACAAATTCCATGACACATGCTGGTGATGATAAACCTGATTCTGATTCTGAAACTGGAGCACCAGGAAGAAACCCACATGCACTCAGGAAGGAACGTACAAACCTGTTTACAGGGGACATTGGAATTGAACTCCGAACCCTGACGCTATGATGCCGTGGCTCCACTTCTGGTGCCCGTCCTTCTGTCCTGCACAACGTGTAAATGACCGTTGCAGTGATGAAATATTTCAGTGTGTGAGGTGCATTTTGGGTACCTGAGACTTGGCAGTGTGCTGTTGGAATGTGACTCCTTCCTTCTTTTCTTCTTTACGGAAATGCCCTTACCTGAAAACACCTAGCACCAGGAAAGCTGTTATAAGACTAATAAATCACTCCTTAGTATGTTAAGATGGAATATTGACAGTGTTGCCCTTGCCTGAAAGCACAGCTTCCAGCCTGCTGTTATAACTAATAAGTAGTTCCCAAGTATGATAAGATGGACCCTCGAGTTTAAAACCTACCTCGTTGTGGCCTTGTACCTTATTGTTTATTCACTGCACTTTCTCTGTAGCTTATTTCTGCATTATGATATTGTTTTACCTTGGTCTAGCTCAGTTCCAATTCCAATTCCTTGCTTTTTTCCCTTCTGGGATCCTGTGGAAAGGGCTATGTCACTTGCCCAGGATGGAGTTCCCCATTGATTCACCAATATGAATGTTTTTCCCCTGTCGGGTTCTGTGGAAGGAGGTAGGTGATGATTGGTCACCTGCCCAGGAAGGAGTTTCTCATTGATCCATCAACATGATTTTTTTTTCCCCTATAAGGTTCCGTGGAAGGGAGTAGATGATAATGGTTCAACTGCCCAGGAAGGAGTTTCCCATTGGTCCATCAATATGAATTCCTTTGATTGGGCGAATGTCCCACACTGCTGGAATTATGCCAGCCTTTCACGAGACTGTAATCCAATGACTGTCTGGTGAAATGGTCATTGGCAACCCACTAGCTACTAATCCTACCCAACTGCAGACTGGTTCATGTAACCACAGCTTTGCAAGGATTAAGGCTGTTTCTGGGAAGCCAAGAAAAAAAATCTTAGTCAGAAAAAACCTCTGTGAAAACCTAAAGCAAAATAAAACCACAGTAGTGACTGTCTAATTGTGGGACCAACAATTCCCATCTCTGTCAGTACACAAGATGGAATAGGTTTAAGGTGAGGCAGAAAGGATTTAAAGGAATGAATTTAATCTTTTTTCTGTAAGTATCTGAGGGGCAGCATTTTTCAACAGAAGGTAGGAAGATATGTAGAAGGAGTTACCGGAGGAAGTGGAGCAGGCAGGTATAATTGATAGGAGAGGTATGTAGGGCAAATGCACATACATTGAACCAGGTCAGGTAGGCAACTTGATCAACACGGATGAGTTGGGCTGAGGGGTTTATTTCCCTGCAGTATAACTCTGAGTTTGGAGGGTGTATTCAGAAGTTACAGGCGATGTTTGACACCAAAGCTGGCCATTTGAAACAACAGGTCCACAGTGTTCTTGTGCCATCTCAGCCCATCTCCGTGCAACATATGACACAGACGATGTCACTTTATGGAGCCATGGAGTCATAGAACACTTATTTGCTCATTACGTGTCATGTCGTATTACATGGGCGATTATGGTCTTTCCATGATCATGACTGTTCTTGGCAAATTTTTCGACAGAAACAATTTGCCATTGTCTTCTTCTGGGCAGTGTCTTTACAAGACGGGTGACCCCAGACATTATCAATACTCTTCAGACATTGTCCGCCTGGCATCAGTCGTTGCATAACTAGGGCTTGTGATGTGCACCATTTGCCCATCTGATCATCCATCACTTGCGCCCATGGCTTCATGTGACCTTTGATCGGGGGGGGGGGCTAATCAGGTGCTCACCTTGCCCAAGGGTGACCTACAGGCTAGCTCAACCCTACCATCCTGATAGAACACTACAGCACAGAAACAGGCCCTTCAGCCCATCTAGTCCATGCCAAACTATTAATTCGCCTTGACCCATTGACCTGCGCCTGGACCATAGCTCGCCGTGCCCCTCCCATCCTTGTACCTACCTAAATTTTTCTTAAGTAATAGAATGTTACCTGGGTTTCATCACCTAAGTTACAGAGAAAGGTTGAACAAGTTGGGTCTTTATTCTTTGGAACGTAGAAGGTTGAGGGGGGACTTGATAGAGGTATTTAAAATTGAGAGGGATAGATAGAGTTGACGTGGATAGGCTTTTTCCAATGAGAGTGGGGGAGATTCAAACAAGAGGACATGAGTTGAGAGTTAAAGGGCAAAAGTTTAGGAGTAACATGAGGGGGAACTTCTTTACTCAGAGAGTGGTAGCTGTGTGGAACGAGCTTCCAGCAGAAGTGGTTGAGGCAGGTTCGATGTTGTTGTTTAAAGTTAAATTGGACAGCTATATGGACAGGAAAGGAATGGAGGGTTATGGGCTGAGTGCAGGTCGGTGGGACTAGGTGAGAGTAACAGTTCAGCGTGGACTAGAAGGGCCAAGATGGCCTGTTTCCATGCTGTAATTGTTATATGGTTATATGGTTATGGTTAAATTGAATTCACATTCACCACTTCTGTTGGCAGCTCGTTCCACACTCTCACCACTCTCTGAGTCAAGCTTCCCCTAAGGCTCCTCTTAAACATTTCACCTTTCACCCTCAACACATGACTTATCTGATATCAATTGCCACATCAGACTATCAAGTCTCACTTTACAAGATATTTCCCCCACCTTCACTGCTATCTGAGTGAACTTATTTCTTTCTCTAGTACTCAAGAAGATCTCAGATTTGAAACATTAGCTGCTTCTCGCTCTCTCTCTGCAGATGCTGACTGACCTGACAAGTGTTTACAGTATTTTTAGCTTATTTTATGTAGAGACTGGAAAACTCTAACATATCAAGAGTAAAATGAAATTGCCGCACCCAAATTTTGCAAAGCCCGTCCGGTTCCTTATTCCATCTGCAATAAAGTAGCCAGTGAGCAAGATGGCATGGAGGCTGAAAGAATTCTTTCCAAGTTTGAATGGAGTCAATGGGCAATGCCAGTGGTCCCAAAAGCCAAGAAGGATTGTTCTGTCAGGATCCATGGTGGTTTTAAGGTCACCATCAATGCAGCACTGAAAGTAGATCAATACCATCTTCCCAGGATAGAGGATATCTTTGGAAACCTTTCTGGAGGAAAACACTTCAGCAAAGTGGACTTAGCTGAGACCTACCTACAGATGGAAATTGAAGGAGAGTCCGAAGTGTTTCTCACTATAAACATGCACAAAAGGCTTTATCACTAAAAGAAGGCTTATTTTTGCAGTAGCATCTGCACCTGCACTGTAACAGAAAGCTATGAATCAGGTGCTGCAAGGCTGCCCAGGCATTCAGTGTTACCGGATGACATCATTATTATGGTGAGGATGACAAGGGACATCTCCAAAACCTCCGATAGTGTAAAAAAGATTAGAAGATTATGAGCTCAGAGCACAATGCAGCAAGTGTGAGTTCTTTAAATCAAGCATCACTTGCTGTGGTCACATGATTGATGCACAAGGATGTGTAAAGTGTGCTGAGAAAACTCAAGCACTGCTAGATGCCCCAAGGCCAAAGAACGTGTGGTACTTGTGGTCCTGTTTAGAATTTGTCAACCACTATATGGGTTCCTGTTAGACTTGACTAGTGGACTCCACCCCTTGAATGCGTTGAAATGGCAATGGACAAAGCAGAACATGGTGGCTTTCAAAAACGTCAAGGAAGTAGTGACATCAGACACTGTACTCACCCATTATGATCCACATCGTCCTGTGAAACTTGCCTGTGACACCTTGCCTTATGAAATAGGTGCAGTCATGTCACATGATAGGAGTGATGGAAGAGAACATCCCATAGCCCCAGATCACGTTCCCTTACTGCTGCAGAGAAAATTTACGCTCAGATTGACAGAGACCCCTTGAGTCTGGCTTGGGGTGAGAAATGTTTCAACCAGTACTTGTATGTGGGAGAGTTTACCCTCGTTACTGATGATCAGAGCTAAGTTTTTCACACAGAGTGGAAGGCACTGCTGGCGATGGTGGTAGAGGCGGATACAATAGGGATTTTTAAGAGACTCTTAGATAGGTACATGGAGCTTAGCAAAATAGAGGGCTATGCGATAGGGAAATTTTAGGCAACTTCTAGAGTAGGGTAAATGGTTGGCACAACATTGTGGGCCGAAGGGCCTGTAATGCGCTGTAGATTTCTTTGTTCTATGTCCTATCAACCGCGAGTGTCCATTTTCAATCCACAGAAGGGTGTTCCGCTAACAGTAGCCCTGTAACAGGCGCTTCGACCCCAATGAGCCCTCTCTGCCTAATTATAGCCATGTGACAGATTGACCTCCTAACCCTTACATCTTTGGACTATGGGAGGAAACCGGAGCACCCGGAGGAAACCCATGCGGTCATGGGGAGAACATACAAACTCCTTACAGGTGGAGGCAAGAACTGAACCTGCGTTGCTGGTAGTGTAAAGCACTGGGCTAACCACTACGCCTGTACATTACCATGTTGTCCCCTGGATTCCAAACGCCAACTATTGTTTGGCATCTCCAGTGACCTTGGCATCCTGTTAGAAGCTGGATTGTTGTTAATGAACCATAATGGATCTTTACCCCACCTCTCTCACTAGCTTCCAGGCTGCACCTACCCCTCCTGTCAGATTCCACCATCTGTAGCCCTTCATTCCCTCCACCTTCCAGCCTCTGTCCCTATTTCTACGCTTCCATCTCCCTCCTCACCTTCATCCACCCCTCAACAGGCCTCTCTTGCCCCACCTCTTCCCTCATCTTTTTAAACAAGCTGCCTCCCATCTACTGTTAATCCAGATGAAGCGTCTCAACCTGAAGCATCATCTGTCCACTTTCCCCTACAGATGCTGCCTGGCCTGTGGGGTTCCTCCGTGAAAATTGTTTCTTTCATACCTCATACAGAGACAGATGCGTAAAAAGGGCCCGAAGGATCATTGGGGACCCGAGCCACCCCAGCCACAAACTGTTCCAGCTGCTACCGTCCGGGAAACGGTACCACAACATAAAAGCCAGGGCCAACAAGCTCCGGGACAGCTTCTTCCACCAGGCCATCAGACTGATTAATTCACGCTGACACAATTGTATTTCTAAGCTATATTAACTGTTCTGTTGTATATCTTATTGTACATACTACTTATCACAAAATACTATAATTTGCACAAGATGGAGACGTAACATAAAGATTTTTACTCCTCGTGTATGTGAAGGACGTAAGAAATAAAGTCAATTCAATTCATTAGGAGAATGGAGAGAGATCTTATAGAGGGATACAAAATTATGAGGGGGTGTAAATGGGGTAAATACACAGAGGCTTTTTCCCATCAGAATGGGATTGAGTGGGAGATTTGGAACTATAGGCCCTAGGTTTAGGGCAAAAGGCGAAATATTTCAGGAGAACATGAGAAGCTTCTTTACTCAGAGGGTGGTGAGAGTGTGAGACAAAGTTCCCTCTAAGGAACGCGCACACATCTTTTGCTACTCACGCACGAAGGAGTTTAAAGCACGCACAAAAGGTTGTCACCCTCTTCCTCATTGGCCTATTAAGTATATATCACCAGCGTACACAATCGCATTTCCTTTTCCAGTTTCTGATGCTGACGGCATTGACAACGTGGAGTTTGTGATGATATGCCTGCAGACTTTAGAAATGGCTTATTTATACTCATTTAATTGAAGAAATTAATCATGTTGCTGTCACTGGGCAACAAATTGCACAGCGCAAGGTTCTTGTGCACACTGGTCATTTCAAATTAGAGGGAACATTGGTGTGAAATGGGCTGCTGGAGGAAGTGATGTATGTGGGTTTGATTGCAACATTTAAGAAAAGTTTGTATAAATATATAGACGAGAGGGGTATGGAGGGCTATGGTCCAGGTGCATGTTGATGAAACTAGCCAGAAAAAACAGGTTGACATGGGCTACAGTACTGTGCAAAAGTCTTTGGCACAAATATATATATATAGTTAGGGTGCTTAAGACTTTTTGCATGGTACTGTATTTGTCAACGTGGAGTGGAGAGCAAGTTTGTAAATCTGGCAGGAGAAAAGGATATTGGGAATGGCAAGGGTGGAGTGCCATGGGAAAGTTATGGAACAGATGGCAGAGGCGGAATGCCAGGGGCGGGGTGTGGGCGCACCCTGCCCTGAGACAGCAGGCAAGTCATTTGATTCCAAACAATCAGTTTATTGATCATTATGGAATGACACTCTAGTGCTTCCCACTTCCTTTCCTTTCCCTTCCCCTTTTCCCAACCATGATTCCCCTCTCCCTGCCCCCTTCTCTCTTTGTCCACTATAGAGACCCATATCAGAATCAGGTTTATCATCACTCACTTATGCCATGAAATTAGCTTTTTTTCACAACAGCAGTATAGTACAATACATAAAATTACTACATTGCTATGCAAAAGTCTTAGGCACACTAGCTATATAAGTATGCCTAAGACTTGCATAGTACTGTATATGGACAGAATGGCCTACTTCTCTGCCTTAGTGCTCTATCACTCTATAACACCCAGCACCAGATTAGACGCACATACTCTGTTCCAAGCTCTAGTCATAGGAAAGGAACTCCAGCAAGCCAAGAGTGGGGTTCAAAGATGAGTTAGACCATAAGACCATGAGATATAGGAGCAGAATTAGGCCATTTAGCCCATCGAGTCTGCTCCGCCATTTCATCAGGGCTGATCCATTTTTCCACTCAGCCCCAATCTCCTGCTTTCTCCCTGTATCCCTTCATATCTTGACCAACCAAGAATCTATCAACCTCTGCCTTAAATATACATAAAGACTTGGCCTCCACAGGTGCCTGTGACAACGGATTCCACAGATTCACCACTCTCTGCTAAAGAAACTCCTCCTCATCTCTGTTTCAAAAGGATGCCCCTCTATTCTGAGGCTGTGTCATCTAGTCCGAGACTATCCCACCATTGGAAACATCCTCTCCACATCCACTCTGTTGAGGCCTTTCACCATTCGATAGGTTTCAATTAGGTCACCACTCATTATTTTGAATTTCAGTGAATTCAGGCCCAGAGCAATCAAAAGCTTTTCATACGACAAGCCATTCAATCCTGGAATCATTTTGGTGAACCTCCTTTGAACCCTCTCCAGTGTCGGCACATCCTTTCTAAGATAAGGGGCCCAACAACTCCCTGAAGAAAAGCAATGATGACACCGTTTGCTGGGAATTCTTGTTCCATGACTGCTCAAGGACCAGAAGGAGCATTTGGGATGAAGATTGACACTGAGAGTCGGAAGCGGTGTGTAAACTCTGGATGAAAAACAACACACCGCGAGTTATCACACACACGATGCTGGAGGAACTCAGCAGACCAGGCAGCTTCTATGGAAATGAGTTAACAGTCCCGATGAAGGGTCTTGGCCCCAAATGTCGACTTTTTACTCTTTTCCACTGATGCTGCCTGGCCTGCTGAGTTCCTCCAGCAGTTTGTGTGTGTTGCTTTGGATTTCCAGCATCTGCTGGTTTTCCCTCTTGTTGGTGCTTCACAAATTATCTCCTCCAGATGCCCCACCAGGCTCCCCCTCCCTTGGCCATGGAGGATCTGTGCAGCCCACACGCTGACTCGTCATCCACAGCACAGAGCACAAGGAAGTTATCTTCAGTCTACAGGGACACAAAATGCTGGAGGAACTCAGCAGGTCAGGCAGCATCTATGGAAGGGAACGAGCAGTCAACTCTTCATCAGTCCCGATGAAGCATTTCAGCCGGAAACATCGACTGTTTATTCCCCTCCATAGATGCTGCCTGACCTGCCGAACTCCTCCAGCATTTTGTGTGTGCGCGTTGTTCTGGATTTCCGTCGTCTGCAGAATCTCTCATGTTTATGATTTGCTTCTCAATCCAAAGAGGGACTGCCTGAGAAGGAGGAAGATTACAGTAAATACAAATAGCTTTGATACTTAACAACGTCTTACATCTTTAAGGATTTAAAGAAGAAGTTGATTTGCTGTCCAGTAAGAGAGGAGAGCCAGGCCCATCGTCCCAGGGTGAAAGTAAGCCAACACCATAGTAGAGGAAATTTTAGGGGAGAAGAGTGATGTAAGTTTTTTGCACAGAGAGTGGGAGGTGCCTGGAATGCACTGTCAGGGGTGATGGTAGAGGCAGAAACATTAGGGACATTTAAAAGATTCTAAAGCGCATGGAAGAAAGAAAAGTGGAGGGCTAAGCAGGGTTAAGTGGATCTTGGAGTCGGAGAAAGGTTGGCACAACATCATGTACCGTGATGTACTGCTCTGTGTCCGGGAGAGTGGTGGATAGCCGGAACATGCTGCTTGCGGTGGCTGGTGGTGGAGGAGGAAGCAGATGTGATGGAGGCGGTTAAGAGGGCGAATGCAGGGAATGGAGGGACATGGCCTTTGTGTCTGCAGAGGGGATTCGTTCAGTAAGATGTTCAACTGGTCCAGCATGAAACTGTGGGCCGAAGGGCCTGTTCCTGTGCTGTACTGCTCCACGTTCTGTTTTATTCCTGGATGATCCTAGCAGTGTGCCGTTCACTGGGTGGTCTGCACTGGCTGCCGTGGGTGACCTTCAGAAACCATCCACCTGTCCTCACCTCTCACGCCTCAGAGAACGTTGGCCATGGAAAAGGCAGCAAAGGGAGCAAAGGGACGCATTAATCAGGGAACTCGCGATGGCTGACAGCATTCCACAAGTCACTCTATCCCTGACCAATAATCCCCAGTACAAATTAGGCCATAGGGCAGCTGGGCATGAGTATGGTTCATTTCACATAAGGCCATGTGAACGTTCAAGAGCTGGCATTCCTAGACTACAGTGGATTATTATGTCATTCAATGATTGCGTGGCGGCTCAGATGAAGAGATCACGGGAGGAGTGACTTCCTCCAGCTATGCTGTCCCAACCCTTCTGGGATATCCCAGAACAAGTGAGAGTTTGGACAAAACAGCAGCACATTGGTTGATCCCTTGCTGGTTTTACAGGGAGAAATGGAATCACAATTCAACACCTCCTTGCTTGCTACCAATAAATTGGTGGAAGTCAGCTCATGATTTTGGCATCGGATCCAACGGCCCTTGTAACCAGCATATACAAAATTACGGGGGGTATCGATAGGGTGAATGCAAGCAGACTTTTGCCTCTGATGTTGGATGGGATTAAAACCAGGGGCCTTGGGTTAAGGGTGAAAGGTGAAAGGTTGAAGAGGAACATGAGGGGAAAAGTCTTCACTCAGAGGATCATGAAAGGGTGGAATGAGCTTCCAGCACAAGTGGTGCATGCTCGATTTCTATGTTTAAGAGAAGCTTGGATAGGCACATGGATGGTAAGTGTATGGAGGGCTATGGTCCTGGTGCAGGTCGATGGGAGTAGGCAGTTTAAGTGGCTTGGTACTGACTAGATGGGCTGAATGGCCTGTTTCTGGGCTGTACTTTTCTATGACTATGACAAAATGCTGGAGGAACTGAACAGGTCAGGCAGCATCAATGGACAGGGATAAACTATTGACATTTTCATGCTGAAGCTCTTCATCATGACCGGGAAGGAAGGGGGCAGAAGGCAGAATAACGAAGTGGGGAGAGGAAGGAGTACGAGTTGGCTGGTGATAGGTACAGCACAGCACAGCACAGAAACAAGCCCCTCAACCTGCAGTGTCTGTGCTGAACATCTTCTGGCCGTCCATCCCATAGGATGATGATGGTTCCTTTCAGTCAGTTAGTGGGTACCCCACTCCTCAGAATGGGAACAGTGTGTGCGTGAATGGATTTTAGGTGAGTAGGGGGTTGCACAGGTCCAGACCCACCCTCTCGACATCCCCTCCCAGATCCAGCGGCATGGTGAGGTCCAAGACGGCTGGGGGAAGTTCTGTCGCAGTGAGTGGCCGGACCAAGCTTCGATGCAAGGGATGCCCTTTCCGCACTTCACGGCACGTGATGGCCGTTGACCCTATGAGAGGGTTCATCCGCCCTTTGACAGGTCTCGTCTTTCGTCCCGCAGGGTGTCTAGCCACCCTCTTCGCCAGGCAAGCCTGGTGGGGGAGCCGGTTTAGTCGCCGACCACCCAACCATGCGGCAGGTAGTACTGGATTACATGGTACCAGTAGCACTCAGACCAGTGACCTGACCACAATGCCAAATTAAACCAAAACTATCTGCCTGTACATGGTCCATATCCCTCCATTTCCATTAAGTTCTTGTGCCTCTTAAATGCCAGTATCGAAGTTCAAAGTAAATTTATTATCGAAGTACATAGTCACCATATACAACCCTGAGAATCATTTTCTTGCAGGCATACCCAATAGAATGATAACCACAGTGGAATCGATGAGAGACCGCACCATCTTGGGCATTCAACCACTGTGCAAAAGACAAGACACTATGCAAATATAGAACTGTACGGGGTCTCTTCTTTGTATGTTAAATTTTAAATGGCTTCTTTGTTATGTTAATCTTTTAAATTGCTGTGTATGTGGATTAAAATTGCTTCTTTGTTATTTTAAATGCTGAGAAAGTCTCTAACTAGACAGTTGCTTGGGTTAGTACAAACAGCAGGGTGCTATTAGCCAATGGGTGGTCATGTATCGTTTTTTTTGGGTGATAATGCTGTATCATATGACTGGGAACAGGGGTTTTTGGCGGGGAGTCGGAGGAGAGACGAGGAGGACGGAGGAGAGACGGGGAGGACCGCGGACGTGCGGAGGTTTTTGACAGGGAGTCGGAGGAGAGGCGGGGAGGACCGCGGACGTGCGGGGGTTTTTGACAGGGAGTCGGAGGAGAGACGAGGAGTCGGAGGAGAGATGGGGAGGACGTCGGAGAGACGGGGAGTCAGAGGAGAGACGGGGAGGACGGAGGATAGACGGGGGGTCGGGGGAGAGACGGGGGGTCGGAGGAGAGACGGGGAGGACAGAGGAGAGACGGGGAGTTGGAGGAGAGACGGGGAGTCGGTGGAGAGACGGGGAGTCGGAGGAGAGACAGGGAGGACGGTTGATGGGGTTTTGGCGGGGAGTCGGAGGAGAGACGGGGAGTTGGAGGGGAGACAGGGAGTCGGAGGAGAGACGGGGAGGATGGAGGAGAGACGGGGAGTCGGAGGAGAGACGGGGAGTTGGGGGAGAGACGAGGAGGACAGAGGAGGGACGGGGAGTCGGAGGGGGGACGGGAAGTCGGAGGAGAGATGGGGGGTCGGGGGAGAGGCGGGGGGTCGGGGGAGAGGCGGGGGGTCGGAGGAGAGATGGGGAGGACGGTGGAGAGATGGGGAGTCGGAGGAGAGACGGGGAGGACGGTGGAGAGACGGGGAGTCGGAGGAGAGACGGGGAGGACGGTGGAGAGACGGGGAGTCGGGGGAGAGATGGGGAGGACGGTGGACGGGGTTTTGGTGGGGAGTCGGAGGAGAGACGGGGAGTCGGAGGAGAGACGGGGAGTCGGAGGAGAGACGGGGAGTCGGAGGAGAGACAGGGAGACGGAGGAGAGACAGGGAGTCGGAGGAGAGACGGGGAGGACGGAGGAGAGACGGGGAGTCGGTGGAGAGACGGGGAGGGCGGAGGAGAGACGGGGGGGTCGGAGGAGAGACGGGGGGTCGGAGGAGAGATGGGGAGTCGGAGGAGAGGCGGGGAGGACCGCGGACGTGCGGGGGTTTTTGACGGGGAGTCGGAGGAGAGACGAGGAGTCGGAGGAGAGACGGGGAGTCAGAGGAGAGGCGGGGAGGACAGCAGACGTGCGGGGGTTTTTGACGGGGAGTCGGAGGAGAGATGAGGAGTCGGAGGAGAGATGGGGAGTGAGAGGAGAGGCGGGGAGGACAGCGGACGTGCGGGGGTTTTTGATGGGGAGTCGGAGGAGAGATGAGGAGGACGGAGGAGAAACGGGGAGGACGGAGGATAGACGGGGGGTCGGGGGAGAGACGGGGGGTCGGAGGAGAGACGGGGAGGACGGAGGAGAGACGGGGAGGACGGAGGAGAGACGGGGAGTTGGAGGAGAGACGGGGAGGACGGTGGATGGGGTTTTTGACGGGGAGTCGGAGGAGAGATGGGGAGGACGGTGGACGGAGTTTTGGCGGGGAGTCGGAGGAGAGACGGGGAGTTGGAGGGGAGACGGGGAGTTGGAGGAGAGATGGGGAGGACGGAGGAGAGACGGGGAGTCGGAGGAGAGACGGGGAGTTGGGGGAGAGACGAGGAGGACGGAGGAGAGACGGGGAGTCGGAGGGGGGACGGGAAGTTGGAGGAGAGATGGGGGAGTCGGGGGAGAGGCGGGGGGTCGGAGGAGAGATGGGGAGGACGGTGGAGAGATGGGGAGTCGGAGGAGAGACGGGGAGGACGGTGGAGAGACGGGGAGGACGGTGGAGAGACGGGGAGTCGGGGGAGAGACGAGGAGTCGGAGGAGAGATGGGGAGTTGGAGGAGAGATGGGCAGATGGAGGAGAGACGGGGAGTTAGAGGAGAGACGGGGAGGACGGAGGAGAGACGGGGAGTCGGTCGAGAGACGGGGAGGATGGAGGAGAGACGGGGGGGGTCGGAGGAGAGATGGGGAGTCGGAGGAAAGACGGGGAGGACGGCGGACGTGCGGAAAGGCTCCGGTCGATCACTCCGGGTGGTCCCGAGCCGTGAGTCGACAGGATCCGGGTGGTCGTCAGGAATTGACTGAGCTCCAACAGTTGTGCACGAAGGACTCGGACTTTGATAAGTCTGGCACCTTTTTCTTTTCATTACTTCTTTTCCTGTATCGAACTTATATTAATTTCATAGACTTAGTAATATCTATAAAGTGTACTTGGTGAAACGTACTGGGTGTGCCGGCTGATGGTTGATGTTTGGGATTGATTTGGGTGGCGGTGGTGCAGCAACCGACTCCGTGGGAAGCGTCCAGGCCGGTGCCGGGCGGGATTTCCCCTAGACACATACGAGCCAATATAGCGGAGCGTTACAGAAGGAAGAAAAGAAAAATAAATATTGAGAACATGAGATGAAGCGTCCTTGAAAGTGAGTCCATAGGTTGTGGGAACATTTCAGTGATGGGGCAAGTGAAGTTCAGTGACATCATCCTCTTTGGTCCAAGAGCCTGATGGTTGAGGGGTAATAGCTGTTCCTGAATCTGGTGGTGTGAGTCCTGAGGCTCCTGTATCTCCTTTGTGATGGCGGCAACAGTAAGGGAGCATGACCTGGGTGCTGGGCGTCCATGATAATGGATTCTGCTTTCCTGTGACAATGTTTCATGTAGATGTGCTCAATGGTGGGCAAGCTTAACCCATGATGGGCTGGGCCTTATCCACTACTTTTTGTAGGATTTTCCATTCAAGGGCATTGGTGTTTCCATACCAGGCTGTGATGCAGCCAGTCAATATACTTTTCTCCACACAGCGATAAAGGTTTGTCAAAGTTTTAGATGTCAAGCCGAACCTTCGCAAATTTCTAAGCAAGTTTCCTCATAATGGCACTTACACGCTAGGTCCAGGATGGGTCCTCTGAACTGATAACAGCAAGGAATTTAAAGTTGCTGACCCTCTCCACCCCTGATCCCCTGACAAGGACTGGCTCATGGACCCCTGGTTTCCTCCTCCTGAAGTCTACAATCAGCTCCTTGATCCTGCTGACATCGAATAAGAGATTGGTGTTGTGACACCACTCAGCCAGATTTTCAATCTCCCTCCTACACGCTGATTCATCGCCACATTTGATTCAGCCAATGCAGTGGTGTCACCTGCAAACTTAAATATGGCGTTGGGGCTGTGCTTAGCCACGCAGTCATAGGTGTAAAGCGATTAAAGCAGGGGGCTAAGCACACATCCCTGTGCTGATAGAGATGGTGGAGGAGATCTTGTTGCAAATCAGAACTGACTGGGGTCTGCAAGTGAGGAAATTGAGGATCCAATTACAGACAAGGAGGTTTGAAGCTAAGGTCTTGAAGCTTATTGACTAGTTTTGTGGGGATGGTAGTATTGAATGCCGAGCAAGCTGTGGTCGATAGGGAGTATCCTGATGTATGCAACTTTGCTGTCCAGGTGTTCCAGGGTTGAGTGAAGAGCCAATGAAATGACATCTAATACCTCTCCATGCCTGGCCCTGACAGCATGTTCCTGACACCTACCTTTCTTGTGTCGAATACTTGCCACATGCCCCCCCTATATCTCCTTCAAACTTTCTCCCTCTCTCCATTAAAGCCATGCCTCTTTTATTTAATATTTCTACCATGGGGAAAAGACTGACTCTCTGACCCATCTGTGGAGACACTAGAGATACCGCAGATGCTGGAAATCTTGATCCACACACACAAAATGCTGGAGGAACTCAGCAGGTCGGGCAGCATCAGTGGAGGGGAATAAGCAGTCAATGTTTCAGTGGAGGCCCTTCGGAAGTATGGAAAAGGAAGGGGGCAGAAGCCAGTAAAAAATGGTTGGGGAGAGGGGACGAGTACAAGCTGGCAAGTCTCAGCTGGACTGCGCAGCTTTAACACACACAAATCGCTGGGGGAATCAGTAGTTCGGGCAGCGTCTAGGGAAAGGAATGAGTGTGTGCTGCTCTGGATTTCCAGCATCTGCAGAATCTTTCGTGGTTATAGTCTCTGCAGCTGTTACACTTTATTCTGCATTCTGCTATTGTACCACCTCAATGCATTCTGTAATGAATTGATCTGTATTGATAACACAAACAACAGGAATTCTGCAGATGCTGGAAATTCAAGCAACACACATCAAAGTTGCTGGTGAACGCAGCAGGCCAGGCAGCATCTCTAGGAAGAGGTGCAGTCGACGTTTCAGGCCGAGACCCTTCGTCAGGACTAACTGAAGGAAGAGTGAGTAAGAGATTTGAAAGTTGGAGGGGGAGGGGGAGATCCAAAATGATAGGAGAAGACAGGAGGGGGAGGGATGGAGCCAAGAGCTGGACAGGTGATTGGCAAAAGGGGATACGAGAGGATCATGGGACAGGAGGTCCGGGAAGAAAGACAAGGGGGGGGGGGGACCCAGAGGATGGGCAAGAGGTATATTCAGAGGGACAGAGGGAGAAAAAGGAGAGTGAGAGAAAGAATGTGTGTATAAAAATGAGTAACAGATGGGGTACGAGGGGGAGGTGGGACCTTAGCGGAAGTTAGAGAAGTCGATGTTCATGCCATCAGGTTGGAGGCTACCCAGACGGAATATAAGGTGTTGGGGGTGATATACTGCGTCCGGTGCTCCCGATGTGGCCTTTTATATATTGGCGAGACCCGACGCAGACTGGGAGACCGCTTTGCTGAACATCTATGCTCTGTCCGCCAGAGAAAGCAGGATCTCCCAGTGGCCACACATTTTAATTCCACATCCCATTCCCATTCTGACATGTCTATCCACGGCCTCCTCTACTGTAAAGATGAAGCCACACTCAGGTTGGAGGAAGAACACCTTATATTCCGTCTGGGTAGCCTCCAACCTGATGGCATGAACATCGACTTCTCTAACTTTCGCTAGGCCCCACCTCCCCCTCGTACCCCATCTGTTACTTATTTTTATGCACACATTCTTTCTCTCACTCTCCTTTTTCTCCCTCTGTCCCTCTGAATATACCCCTTGCCCATCCTCTGGGTCCACCCCCCCCGTCTTTCTTCCCGGACCTCCTGTCCCATGATCCTCTCGTATCCCCTTTTGCCAATTACCTGTCCAGCTTTTGGCTCCATCCCTTCCCGTCCTGTCTTCTCCTATCATTTTGGATCTCCCCTTCCCCCTCCAACTTTCAAATCTCTTACTCACTCTTCCTTCAGTTAGTCCTGACGAAGGGTCTCGGCCTGAAACGTCGACTGTACCTCTTCCTAGAGATGCTGCCTGGCCTGCTGCGTTCACCAGCAACTTTGATGTGTGTATTGATAACACACAAGTTTGTCAATGGACGCTGGTTCATGTGGCAAATAATAAACCAATTGAAAGGATGCAACGAATGGTACAATTTACACTGGCCATGGTGTCACAATGATTCAGTCCTGATGAAGCGTCTTGGCCTGAAATGCCAAATGTTTACTCATTTCCTTTGATGTTGCCTGACCTGCTGAGTTCCTCCATCGTCTTGTGTGTGTTGCGTTGGATTTTCAGCATCTACAGAATTTCTCATGTTTATGATGACTCAAGCTGTCAATCAACTGAGTTTGTGTCCTTTGCCTGCGAGAAGTTCCATTGAGGTTCAATATCCTTGTGTCTGCTCCAATCACACAGGCTGTGTCCACGAGCTTGTGATGATATGTAGGATCCAGCCTTGCAGAAGTCCCCCAGTACAGCATCAGGATACCAGTCTAGGAACACTGAGCAAATCTCCAGAGGACCTGAACTGACAGACATTTGAATTGGAAATGATTTCTACTTGCTGAACCGCAGTTGCTAAAGATTTGCGGCAAGGGGTGGGGTGGAGAAACACAGCACCCATTTAAAATACAAACAGAGTGACTGTTCTGAATTCACCGACGCACCATACTCTGCAGAATGTGCTCCGGCCGTGACTGGCACGCGTAACACTTGCCCGTTGTATTTGCATACCCTCCCAAAAACCTGAGGTCGTCCCCACTGACAGGAATTGGCTGGTTTCAGATCCAGATGGCCACCAATTAACGGGGTAACCGTTGACGGAAAGCACGTCAGCATCACCGTGAAGAAGAATACCTGAGTATCGTTTGCAAATCTGCAAACACATCAACAAATAAACACTCTGACACTGCTGCACTTACTACAAAGCTACTCAGGCAGGGCACCCAATAAACAGCTGGAAATAAAACGTTTTAGGCCTCATTCTTGCTTCCGAACCCCTGGATCACAACATCACCAGGGTCTAACAGAGCCAATAAAAGACATTTAAGTAATTTGGAGCCTTCTACTTCCTGATAGCCGTATCGCTGAGGACGTTATTCTTGGAAGTATACGTCTGCTTCAATCACTCATCTCAGCACAGTTGTGGTTATCCGCAGGGTAATTGTCGCTGACATTAACAGATCAGCGTGACCTCATTTGATGGGTCAGGTCCCATAATCTGTTCAAATCACTTCAACAGAACTACGCAGTCCAACAGTTAATTCTGAATCAGAATCAGGTTTATTATCACAGACATACATATGTTATGTTGTGGCAGCAGTACAGTGCAATACATTGAAAACATTATGATAAGTTACAATAAGGGAATGGGTAATGCAAAATATTGAGGGGGGTGTTTGTGGAAGGTTCAGAAATCTGATGGTGGAGGGGAAGAAGCTGTTCCTAAAGTGTTGAATCTGTATCTTCAGGTTCCTGTAGCTCCTTCCTGGTGGTCATAATGAGAAGAGGGCATGTCCAGGGTGATGATAGTCCTTAGTGATGGCTGCTGCTTTCCTGAAGCACATAGAAAACATAGAAACATAGAAAATAGGTGCAGGAGTAGGCCATTCGGCCCTTTGAGCCTGCACTGCCATTCAGTACGATCATGGCTGATCATCCAACTCAGAACCCTGTACCAGCCTTCTCTTCATACCCCGTGATCCCTTTAGCCCCGTGATCCCTTTAACTCCCTCTTAAATATAGCCAATGAACTGGCCTCAACTGTTTCCTGCGGCAGAGAATTCCACAGATTCACCACTCTCTGTGTGAAGAAGATTTTCCTCATCTCAATCCTAAAAGGCTTCCCCTTTATCCTTAAACTGTGACCCCTCGTTCTGGACTTCCCCAACATCGGGAACAATCTTCCTACATCTAGCCTGTCCAATCCCTTTAGAATTTTATATGTTTCAATAAGATCCCCCCTCAATCTTCTAAATTCCAGAGAGTTTAAGCCTAGTCGATCCAGTCTTTCATCATATGAAAGTCCTGCCATCCCAGGAATCAATCTGGTGAACCTTCTTTGTACTCCCTCTATGGCAAGAATGTCTTTCCTCAGATTAGGGGACCAAAACTGCACATAATACTCCAAGTGTGGTCTCACCAAGGCCTTGCACAACTGCCGTAGTACCTCCTTGCTCCTGTACTCGAATCCTCCTGCTATGAATGCCAGCATACCATTCGCCTTTCTCACTGTCTGCTGTAAACAACTGGGGTCCCAGCACAGCCTTTAGAAGATGTCCTCAATGGTGGTTAGGCTAATGCTCGTGGTGGAGCTGGTTAAATCTACAACCCTCTGCAGCTAACACACAATAGGCTTTCTTAGCCACCCTGTCAACTAGGAATGGACCCCTAGATCCCTCTGTTCCTCCACACTGCTGAGAAAGATTGTTTAGGACGGATGCATGTGCATGGGTAATGTCCTCAATGGAAACAGGTTGTCACACAGCTAGGATTAGTATAGATGTGTGAACAGGTTTACAAGGATGTGGTGTGCAGGAGCCTGATTCTATGCTGCACAGAGTCTCTAACCACCCGGTGAAGATCCCAGTAGCTTAGCATTGATGGCTTCATTTGTCTCGCACCCTTTGTACTTGGCAGAGTTAGTGATTGAAGGTGTAGCTCATGGATTTCTGCACATTTCTACAAAAGTTTCTACAGATGTGTAGATGTGTGATGGAGAACATTCTGACTGGTTGCCTCGTTTGGAAGCTCCGATGCACAGGATCGCCAGAGGCTGCAGACAGTTGTTGACTCAGCCAGTTCCATCACGAGCACTCGGCACTCCACCATGGAGGACATCTTCAAAAGGCTGTGCCTCAGGAAGGCAGCATCCGTAATCAACCCAGGGCATGCCCTCTTCTCATTGCTGCCATCAGGAAGGTGGTACAGGAGCTTGGAGACCCACACTCAGTGTTTTAGGAACAACTTTTTCTACCTATCTACCCATCTATCTATCTACCCATCGATCTATCTACTATATCTGACCATCTATCTATTTGTCCATTTATTTATTTATTTATTATTTTGTGACTTTATGTCTTGCACTACTACACATTTCACAACATGCAGAACGTCAGTGATAGTAAACCTGATTGTGATTCTGATTCTGACGTGAGGTTTGACAGCTGCCCTTTGCCATTCTGCTTCCAGAGCCCCTTTCTGTCATGCAGCTGCTTAAATGGCAAGCTTTATATCGTTGCTTAGGGCATCTTGCAGTGTGCATTGTGTCTCCTTCATCTGCCCATCCAAATAAGGCTTACCTGTCTCTCAGGACTCTGGTGTGCTTGATTCATCTCCCTCTAGAGTAACCAGAATCACTGGCATAGATCGTGACATTTGTTGTTTTGTGGCAGCAGTACAATGCAATACATAGTAATAATAAAAGCTGTAAATTACAATAATATATATACACATACATCTTATTATATTTATAAATATACTGTATATTAAAAAGTTAAATAAATAAGTAGTGCAAAAATAGAAAAAGTAGTGAGGTAGAGTTCGTGGGTTCAATGTCCATTCAGAAATCGGATGGCAGAGGGGAAGAAGCTGTTCCTGAATCACTGAGTGTGTGCCTTTAGGCTTCTGTACCTCCTTCCTGATGGAACCAGTGAGAAGACGGCATGTTGTGGGTGATGGGGGTCCTTAATGATGGATACCATCTTTTCGTGGCATCGCTCCTTGAAGATGTCCTGGATGCTGCGGAGGCTAGTGCCCATAATGGAGCTGACTGAGTTCACAATTTTCTGCAGGTTATTTCAATCCTGTGCTTTAGCCACCCCACCCTCCGGCCCTCCCCACACCTACCGCACCTGTGATACAGCCAGTTGGAATGCTGAAATTTGCGAATGTCTTTGGTGATATACCAAATCTCTAAGACATTGGAGCAGAATTAGGCCATTTGCACCATTGACTCTGCTCTGCTGCTCAATGATGGCTGATTTATAATCCTTCTCAACCTCATTCTCCTGCCTTCACCCCATAACCTTTGATGCCCCTACAAATCAAGAACCTATCAGCCTCTGCTTTAAATATACCCAGTGACCTGGCCTCCACAATCATCTGTGGTAATGAATTCTACAGATTCACCACCCTCTGACAAAAGAGATTCCTTCTCATATCTCTGCTCTAAAGGGATGTTCTTCTGCTCTGAGGCTGTGTCCTCTGGTCCCAACTTTTGGAAGCATCTTCTTTGTTCCATTCTATCTTGCCCTTTCAATACTCGGTAGGTTTCAATGAGATCCCCTCTCGTGCTTCTAAACTCCAGCAGTACAGGCCCAGAGCCATCAACCAGACCTCATACATTAACCCTTTAATTTTCGGGATCATTCTTGTGAGCTGTCTCTGGACCCTCTCCAATGCTAGCTTACCTTCTCACACTGTCACACCCTTCATGGCCCCTGACACCTGGAACTTCTGCCAATCTGCTAGTGTCTTCTATAGTGAAGACTGATGCAAAATACTTATTCAGTTCATCTGCCATTTCCTTGTCCCGCCATTACTACCTCTCCAGCGTCGTTTTCCAGCGGTCCGGTATCCACTCTCCTCTCTCTTTTGCACTTTATGTGAACGGACATTGTGTAGGCAGAGGATTAGTTAGGTTACCCATTTTTTTTTAAGATTATGAGGACGCTCAGTCCTTGTTTATTGTCATTTAGAAATGCATGCAATAAAAAACGATACAACGTTCCTCTAGAATGATATCACAAGAAAACACAAGACAAACCAAGACTAAAACTGACAAAACCACATAATTATAACATATAGTTACAACAGTGCAAAGCAATACCATAATTTGATAAAGAGCAGACCATGGGCACGGTAAAAAAAAGTCTCAAAGTCCCGATCGACTCATCATCTCACGCAGGTGGCAGAAGGGAGAAACTCTCCCTGCCACGAACATCCAAGCGCCGCCAACTTGCTGATGCAGCGCCATTGGAAACACCCGACTGCAGCGGACTCTGAGTCCGTCCGAAAACTTCAAGCCTCCGACCAGCTCTCTGACACCAAGCACCGAGCACCATCCTCTGCCGAGTGCTTCGATCCCGCCCCGGCCGCCCAGCAACAAGCAAAGCCGAGGACTCAGGGCCTTCTCCTCTGGAGATTCTGGATCACACAGTAGCAGCAGCAGCGAAGCGGGCATTTCAGAAGTTTCACCAGACGTTCCTCTGTGCTCTCACGTCCGTCTCCATCAAATCAGGATTGTGCACGGCACCCTACTTGACAAATAACAGACATCACCACCAGAGTGGCCGCTGCGAGCTGCGTCACGCCGCCATCTTCTCCTCCCGCATTTGATTGCTGATTTAATTGGTTCAGCACAACTGTGTGGGCCAAAGGGCCTGTTCCTGTACTGTTCCATGCTCTAAATTCTAAGTAGATTTCTACAGACGCACTGTCCACAGTATCCTGACTGATCGCGTCGCCGTCTGGTGTGGAGGGACCGCCGCACAGGAGTGGAGAAAGTTGCAGAGGATTGTGAAGTCTGCCAGCTTCATCATGGCTACGATCATTGAAGGACATCTTCAAAAGGTGGCGCTTCAAGACGGTGGCATCCATCATTAGAGGCCCTCAGCATCCAGGGCATGCCCTCTTCTCATTACTACCATCAAGGACTACTGGAGCCTGAAGACACATGCTTAACATTTTAGGAACAGCTTCCTCCTCTCTGCCATCAGATTTCTGAGTGGACTGTGACCCCAAGAACACGACTTCACTACTTTTGCTCTTTTTGCACCACTTATTTATTTCTTCTCATATATTTTTCTTATCGTAATTCATAGTACATTTTATGCATTGCACTGTACTCTTGCCACAAAACAACAAATTTCCTGACATAAATCAGTGATAATAAATCCGATTCCAATTCTGAAGTAAAGGTGACTTGGGTCCTTGATTCTAGCCTCACATCCAACACTATCAGTATGGAGTTTGTTCTTATGCTTCATTGCAAATACCCGCAGCCACACTGCTGAGCTCTAACATGCCTCCTTCCCCATGATGCACTGTCAATTGGAAAGAGACCAGTCAACTCTACAGAACTATCCTTGAGGCCCTCCGTTGGTTGGGTCAACCACGGATGTTGTGTCCCAGCTGTCTACGTAGTGCGCTAGCCAGGGCAGTACGATATGGGGAGCAAGCTGATGCCCGTACAGCAGCCTCCCCCATCCCCACGCAGCTGATGAATCCAACAGGACAGAAGAGACGGATACAGTTTGACACCAATGGCGTCACAGGAGTTGCCAGTCAGCATTAAATTCAATGTGAGACTGACCTTGGCTCCAGATTTTTCCCATGGCGTTTATTCCTGAAGCTTTGCCCGGGAGTGGGTATAGCTGCAAGGCAGCGGAGGTTTGAGGCCAGAGTTTTCCTTCTCCTAGATGAGCTGCCAATCACGGGTGCCGAGCCCCATTTGCCCGAAGCAACTAGTTTTAAGGTGCCAGTAACCCATCTCTGCCCCTTCTCCTGTCAGCAGAAATAGTTCTGCCAGGCTTAGAAGCTAAACCACACAAGAGAGCCAAGAGCTGGACTTGGTTGTCTAGGGCTATTTGAGTCACACTCCATTGGGAGCATTTAATAGGTAGTGGGAGATTCTCCCCACTACCACCCCCAGCTATAACAACCTGAAGGAAGGAATATCCTTTATGGGGGCAAGGGAGGAGAATGGGGGTTGAGAGCGAACATACATTAGCCACGATCAAATGGTGGAACGAACTCCATGGTCTAATTTGTTTTCGAGATCCAGCGTGGAAAAGGTCCTTCTGGCCCTTTGAGCCAAGACGCCCAGCAACCCCCAATTTCATCCTAGTCTACTCACGGCACAATTTACAATGACCAATGAACCTACTAACCGGTACATCATTGGACTGTGGGAGGAAACCGGAGTATCTGGAGGAAACCCATGCGGTCACGGGGAGATTAGATTAGATTAGATTATGAGGACACACAGTCCTCTTTTATTGTCATTTAGTAATGCATGCATTAAGAAATGACACAATGTTCCTCCAGAATGATATCACAGAAACACAAGACAAATCAAGGCTGAAAAACTGACAAAACCACATAATTATAACATATAATTACAACAGTGCAGAGCAATACCGTAATTTGATAAAGAACAGACCATGGGCATGGTAAAAAAAAGTCAAGGTCTCTTGAAAGTCCCATCATCACACGCAGACGGTAGAAGGAAGAAAACTCTCCCTGCCATGAACCTCCAGCGCCGCAAACTTGCCGATGCAGCACCCTGGAAGCACCCGACCACAGTCCGACTCTTGAGTCCGTCCAAAAACTTCGAGCCTCCGACCCGCCCTCCGATACTGAGCACTGAGCACCATCTCTGCTGAGTGCTTTGACCCCGGCCCCGGCAACAGGCAATAGGCAAAGCCGAGGATTTGGATTCTCGATTGCACAGTAGCAGCGGCAGCGAAGCGGGCATTTCAGAAGTTTCTCCAGATGTTCCTCTGTGCTTCTCACGTCTGTCTCCATCAAATCAGGATTGTGCACGGCCCCTGCTTAACAAATACGATATCATTTTGGAGTGGCCGCTTGCGCTGTGTCGCGCCGCCATCTTCTCTTCCCCTCCTCACAAGCAGTGGCGGGAATGGAACCTGGGTCGCCAGTACTGTGAAGCGATGTGCTAACCACTACGCTACTGTCCAACCCCATTCCTGCTTCTATATCCTGTAGTCTTATGGTTTATTTCGCTATCCGCTTGAATCAGTCATTCTGGGAACCTTAGCCTTCTGGGATTTAAATTGTATCCAGACGGGTTGTCACAGTCAGCACAACTGTTGAACCACCTGCTGTGAAACGCATGCCGGCAAACACTTGTTTTCATTTTCACTTTGAGCGAAGATTAGTTCATGCCCGTACAAACACTGAATTGTAATGGCAATTGGATGAAGACCACAGGAGAAACGGGGATGGTCTGTAACCCTCCTCCAGCACAAGCCGCGCCACTGTGAGTGCAGAAACAGGACAAAATGGAAGTCGAAGACCATTGGCTGGAGACACGGATCTGCGAAACTCTCCGTGTCTACTGGGGTAGTTGAAAGTCTGGTGTTTGTGTGGACAAGTCAACATCCGAGCCCACTGGAGAACGGAAGCCGATGGAGACAGCCTATCTTGGGCTTAGGGGAGTGTATAAGTGCGTGGGTGGTGGGAGGGAATTATGTGCTTGTTTTTGGTGTCGTTTTGTCACTTGTGTCATCACACACTGCTGTACAGCAGCGAGACCCGGACAACATACGTTAAGCAGGAGAGAAGGCGCAACACCTCACACTTAAGGTGCCTTCGTCACAGCTTGGGGATCTCCTTGAGAAACAGAATGTCCAGTGCTGAGGCTCTCTCCCATAATGGCCTCCCTAGCGCGTACACCCTGCTCAGGCAGTGTAGGCTTCGCAGAACAGGCACATCCCAAAAGGCATCTTCTATGCTGAGCTGGCTTCAGGCAAGAGAACCTTGTCGACTAAATTATGGCATCAGTGCAAAAGGTATTTCTAAATGGTAAAGCTCCTGAGTTACAGAGAAAGGTTGAACAAGTTAGGTCTTTATTCTTTGGAGTGTAGAAGGTTGAGGGGGGACTTGATAGAGATGTTTAAAATTATGAGGGGGATTGATAGAGTTGACGTGGTTAGACTTTTTCCATTGAGAGTGGGGAAGATTCAAACAAGAGGACGTGTTGAGAATTAGAGGACAAAAGTTTAGGGGTAACATGAGGGGGATCCTCTTTACTCAGAGAGTGGTAGCTGTGTGGAACGAGTTTCCAGCAGAGGTGGTTGAGGAAGGTTCGATGATGTCATTTAAAGTTAAGTTGGATAGGTATATGGACAGGAAAGGAATGGAGGGTTATGGGCTGAGTGCAGGTCGGTGGGACTAGGATAGGGTAAGAGTTCAGCACGGACTAGAAGAGCCGAGATGGCCTGTTTCCGTGCTGTAATTGTTATATGGTTATGAAGAACGGCATCCGGTCCAAGATACAAGAACAACCGCAGTGAATAGTCACGATACCAGTGAAGGCTTGATTTCCGAAGCACGCGGGTGAGGCTGATGCAGATCACTCAGCAAGGCAACCAAAAACTGCACATGGGTCTATTCAAGACAGTAAAACAGCTTAAGGCATGTCTTCACTACAGAAGTTTTACAGCAGGGGACTGAACCAAAGCAACTGTAATTGTGCAATTTCTTCACCTACCGTGAGAAACAACAGTGTACATAGTACCGAAACCGTCGAGGGGAAAAGGAAGTGGGACTCGTGCAGCATTTTCACGAGCAGCAACAACAGCAGAGAACACAGCAACATCAAGATTCAAAGATTCAAAGTACATTTATTATCAAAGTATGTATGCAGTATACAACTCTAAGATTTGTCACCATGGAGCCCGTTCATAGAAAAAAAATCAACGACCCTATGCGCAAAGAACAAATCGTGACAACTTCGCAAGAAGTGTGAAAAACACAGAATATAAAACACCAAACCGCAAGTTATCAAAACAGTCCAGGAATATTCTGACGAAGTCCTGATGAAGGGTCTCGGCCTGAAACGTCGACTGCACCTCTTCCTAGAGATGCTGCCTGGCCTGCTGCGTTCACCAGCAACTTTGATGTGTGTTGCTTGAATTTCCAGCAACTGCAGAATTCCTGTTGTTTCCAGGAATATTCATTTCAGCTCGGCTCAGTTCAATCCAATACCGCGTTGGTTGTTGACTCCAGCCTGCAGAACCTGTCCACCCCGATCTAAATCGAACACAATAGCAGCAAAAAAACGAGCAACCAGAAACACGCCATAACTTGAACTACAGAGTCCAGTCCACAACCACGTCAGTGAAACCTTGCCCAAGACCCAGGGCTCCGGCACCTTCCTCCAACAGCAACAAGCAAGAGGAAGAGAGAGAGAGAGACCGGTCAAATATAGGAACCTTCTCCCGGAGCAGCGAGCGGGAGCGAGAGAGAGAATGGTCACTCAGTCACCTTCCCCCAGCAGCAGCGAGTGAGAGCGAGAGAGACAGACCAGTCAATAGGAATTTGGCTAAGTGATGAATGCATTAATATGACAACATAGAGTTCAGTTATGGACACTGATGGAAAGGATGTTGAACTTGTAAACATGTTCAAGTGAAGTGTTGAAAGCTTTAGACCAGTCTGTAAATATTCTGTTCGCATTACAACCATCGGGGAGGAGGTGCAGGAGCCTGAAGACCCACACTCAGCACTTTAGGAACAGCTTCTTTCCTCTGCCATCAGCTTTCCAAATAGTCCGTGTGCTCACTGCACCTGGACCATACTCTCCATACCCCTCCCATCCACGTACTTATCCAAACTTCTCTTAAGTTCTTCAAGTGAACCCACATTCACTACTACTGCTGGCAGCTCGTTCCACACTCTCACCACTCTGAGTGAAATTTCACCTTACACTCTTAACCTTTGACCTTCAGTTCTTGTCTCATTCAACCTCAGTGAAAAAAGCATGTGTGCATTTACCTTACCTATACCCCTCGTAATTTAGTACACCTCTTTCAAATCTCCCCTCATTCTCCTACACTCCAGGGAATAAAGTCCAAACCTGTTCAAACTTTCCCTGTAACTCAGGTACTCAAGTCCTGGCAACATACCTGTAAATTTTCTCTTCACTCTTTCAATATTATTGATATCATTCGGAATCGGAATCAGAATCAGGTTTATTATCACCGGCATGTGTCATGAAATTTGCTAAGTAGCAGCAGCAGTTCAGTGCAATACATAATATAGAAGAGAAAAAGTAAAATTAAATAAATAAGTAAATTAATTACAGTATATGTATATTGAATAGATTAAAAATCATGCAAAAACAGAAATAATATATTTTTAAAAAGTGAGTTGCTGTTCATGGGTTCAACGTCCATTTAGGAATCGGATGGCAGAGGGGAGGAAGCTGTTCCTGAGTCGCTGAGTGTGTGCCTTCAGGCTCCTGTACCTCCTACCTGTGGGTGACCATAACTATAGACGATACTCCAAATTAGGCCTCACCAACATCTTATTCAATTTCACATACCATCCCAACTCCTGTACTCAATAAACTCATAAAACTTGCTGGTGAACGCAGCAGGCCAGGAAGCATCTATAGGAAGAGGTTGCTTGAAATTTCAGCATCTGCAGATCTCCTCGTATTTCCTGTACTCAGTACTTTGATTTACAAAGACCAATGAGTCCAATGTTCTCTTTATGACCCTATCGACCTGTGACAAAAATAATGAAGGAAGTACAGTAATTAATAACCAATAGTTTGTGGGACTTTACTGTCCAGATGCTGTAGAGGTGAGTGTAGGTCCAGGGAGGTGGTGCCTGTTGTAGATCTGTTTCAGTGGTGGGCAAATTACAGTGGGCCATTATTTTAACAGTAACAGCATTGTCTTCACCATTGGAGCAATCCTTATAACTTTGTACATCAGATGGGCTTTGGGCATCAACAGACCATGTAAAGGAAAGAGCTTCATGCAGCGATGGATTGGATATTCACACACTGCTTGCTGTTGCAACTATATTGTCATGGTAGGATGTGGGCTACAACAAGACGCAGTAATCACACTAGCTGCACAGTTGCAAGAACAAAATGTAAAAATGAGTTTTAAGGGTGTAAGATTATCTCTATTTGTCACACGTACATCGAAGTATCGAAATACACAGTGAAATGTATTGTTTGCGTCTGATCAAGTCAGCAAGGATTGTGTTGGGGGCAGTTTGCAAGTGTCTCCACGCTTCTGCACCAATGTAGCATGTGCACAACTCACTAACCTTAACGAAAGGTCTTTGGAAACCCACACAGTCACCAGGAGAAAGTACAAACTCTGTACAGACAGTGGTGGGAATCAGTGATCAACTGTAAAGTGATTGTGCTAACCATTATGCTACTGTGCCAATTGCTACATTTTCATGAAGAAAACCTAATGGACCAAACCCACTTAACCCATTATTAGCACCTGGGGTGTCTTGTCCCCACCCGTAGCTGGTTCTGATGTGGAGCTCAAACGTTGTCGGCTGTCCATGTCCCAGAATCCACAAGCAGCTCCCAAAAGGTCCCTGAAAATCTTTGGTAGGGTCAACTCTCCCCCAGTCAAATCCTCAGTCAGTCAGTCAGTGGGTGCCGTCCCGAATCTGGGGTTGGCGGCTATGCATCTCCATCTTCTTTGATCTTGCGACAGCACCGAGTACAGCCTCTCCTCCAGTTTGCTCTCACTGGCTGCCTTGGCACCGCCCACCGCCGCCCCCGCCGAACTCGAGCCCGAGGCTGTGTCGGCCTCCAACCGCGGCCGCTTCTTCGAGCTTGGCCCTTCCTTAGGTGGAGGCCTTGGGCAGGTCCAGGCACACGGTGCAGCGCCCAAGTTCATCGGATCTCTTCTAACTCGGTGCATAGCGTACGATTTGCAGATACGTGGTGAGGCTTTAATCTCTTCCACGGAAGATGGCCGTTGGCTCACAAGGAGCTCCTCCGTCCTTTGTCAGGTCTTGTTTTTCAGTCCTGCTGGGTGTCCTCACACCCTCCTCACCAGACTAAGTCCGGTGGGGGAGCCGACCCAAGTCGCTGACCACTCAACCACAGCCCCCGGCCGAGTGCCGGGCGCCCGCCCCCCGCCAAATCTCTCTGAGTGTCTGGCGCCCGACTGAAAACCATGGTCGAGCGGCCAGCGACCAAACCAAATCCTACTGTTTTTAATTGGCTAGGAGTAGACAACTCCTTAGAGAGATGGGTGTCCTTCCCCACCAAAGGCGTGAGTGTGCCATGGTGTCATCATGTCATACATTATGGAGACAGGCCATTCAGCCCATCGTTTTCATTCTAACTGTTCAACGTCCATTTGCACTGATCCTATACCAATCCTACTTGTACTTCTCAGACGCACACCAGCTGTTCCTGGTTCCACTGCTGTCAACCTATACGTTATAACCTTTAATTAATACTTAAGTACGGCAAAACTTGGACTACTTTGCACTTCAATGTACAGTTTCTTTTTTTAAAAATTTGATTTATTTGTGTTCTTTCTCGTATAAGTAATGATTATTTGATTTACGTTTTTCTTCTGAATGTTGTGTATCTAATGCTATGTGTCTGTGATGCTGCTGTAAGTAAGTTTTTCATTGCACCTGTGCACACATGTATTTGTGCATATGACTTTGAAATCCAGAGAGTTGGCATGATTCCCAACCAATAAAGCAACACACAGGGTCTCGGCCCAAAGCAACAACTCTTTGTTCCTTTCCATAGGTGCTTCCTGTCCTGCTGAGTTCCTTCAGCATTTTGTGTGTGTTACTAAGCAACATTTTACATAGCAAGAAACACTTTAGTGCTGGAGGTTCTTTATCACCGATCCAAATATGTATTTCTTGTCTTTTCCCATTTCATTTCCTCACTTTGAATTGCAAATATTGTTCCCTTTATTGAAGACTTGGCTATGGTCCAGTATCCAAGGTAGCAGCAATACTGATGCTGGAAGGAGCAGAAACAAAGACAGGCAAATGAAGTACTTACGGCTAAAAAGAAACCGAGTACTTTGGAAACACTCAGCAGGTCAGGCAGCATCCATGGAAAGAGAAACTGATTCAACTTTTCAGGTCCAAGACCTTCAGAGCTGATAAAGATCTCAAATCTGAAATATTAACTCTCTTCTCTCTCCACAGATGCTGTCTGATCTGCTGTTTCTATTATTTTCAGATATTACAGATTTCCAATATCTGCTTCATTTTTAGTTTTTATTTACAGTTTAATACTGCTGGATTGCATTTTGTAGAGTCTGAATGTGGGTGGCAGGGTAGAGATACATCTCTACCAAAGGAAATGTAAGGCGATCCTTCCCTCCGCTAGCCTGCAGGTCACCTTTGGGCAAGGTGTAGCACCTGCCAAGTGCCCCACCTCACTCCTCCCCAGCATCAATCAGGGTCACGTGAAGCCATGGGATCAAGTGGTGGATGGTCGTATGAGCAGCTGGTGCATATCACAAGTCCCGGTTATGTGAACACTGACACCAGACAGACAATCTCTTAAGAGTGATACACACGAAATGCCGGAGGAACTCAGGAGGCCAGGCAGCATCTATGGAAAAGAGTACAGTCGACGTTTCGGGCCAAAACCATTCACCGTCCTGCTGAGTTCCTTGGATTTTTGTGTTGCTTGGATTTCCAGCGTCTACAGATTTTTTTCTTGTTTGTGAATTTCTTAATGAGTATTGATAATGGCTGGGGTCACCCATCTTGTAAAGACACTGCCCAAAAGAAAGCAATGGAAAACCACTTCTGCAGTAAACTTTGCCAAGAGCAATCATGGTTGTGATCGCCCATGTCATACGACACGGCACCTAATGATGATGATGGTGAATGTGGAAAGACCAAAGGGTCAGAGAGTCCAGGATGGCCTGTTTCTCTCCCCAAGGATCTCTGATGTCGGATCATGTATCCACTCGCAGCTGATGCAATGTTATTCTAAGTCAGCTGGCAAATTATGAGAAGTTTTCGGATCAGATTTAGGATGGACTATTTCTGCTCAAGCGCCTGGATTCTGAGAGCGACGACATTGTGTCTGGCAAGCCAAGTATATTGGTTCAAAGCAAATATCCTGTGTACACTCAGGGCCAGAAATGCCAGTACTTTCCTGGAACTCCAGACTTACTGTCCAGGGTACTCTTCCTTCTGTTGCATTTTTCGAGTTTTCAAAATAAAGATCAAAGTTCAAAGTCAATTTATTTTCGAAGTAAGTATGCTGTATCCAATCGTGAGGTTCATTTTCTTGCGAATACCCACAGGAAAATAAAGAAATGCAATAGGATCCGTGAAAATCCATGCATAACAAGGACAGAGTCCCCGACGTGAGCCCACAGGCTGCAGAGCCTGTTCAGTGCAGAGGCGAGTGAAGCCAGTCTAGGGCAACAGGGCAACAACTCTTCCCGAACTTGGCGGTGTGGGACCCAAGACTCCTGTAGCACCCGCCCGATGGTAGTAGTGAAATGAGAGGGAGATGGGTCAAGCGCAGGCAGACGGAAGGAGCTCAGGTGGAGGATCTTGGCTGGCGTGGAGTAGTGGGGCTGACCACCAATTTGTTTTCCACTCTCGTGCTTTGACACTTGAATCTGGCTTAAAGTCCACCCCAACGCACTTTCTTCCAGTGATGGCCATCCCTGAGGTTCTGAGGGTCAAGTTCAGGAGATCATAAAATCGCATTTTGTGTAGGTGGTTAAAAAGTTTGTTTCTTAAAGGGAAATTACAGGCTGTGGATGCATGAATTATAGTCCAGAAGAAGTAAATCTGTGGAATATCTGGTGGTTTTGTGAGCTGCCTACAAAATGTCACTGTATATCACCAGTGCCATCTTTAAAAATGGTCTTAGGTTTAACAAAGAATTTACTTTCAATTGCCTTGGAGCTTATTGAGCCAGTTTGCTTCATTATTTACTTTCACCACTTGACGGAAAGGATTCTCCAGCCAATGTGGCAAAATTATTTACTGTCAAATTCAAGGTCAAATGTTGACTCCATTGTCACATGCACAAGTACATGTATGCACAGGGGTGCTGGATCCTGGTGTTTTTGTAATCCAGAGGTCCTTTGGAAGTCAAGAAAGAGGCATAAAACTTAATGATTACAGCTACTAAGGACGAAAGGGCAGCGCAGTGGAGGTCTCTATCAAAGGAGGTGCGAGGCGCTCCTTCCCTCCGCTAGCCTGCAGGTTACCCCTGGGCAAGTGCAGCACCTGCTTAGCCCCCGGATCAGGGTCATGTGAAGCCATGGGAGCAGGTGGTGGATGGTCGTGTGAGCAGCTGGTACATATCACACGTCCTCGTTATGTGACCACCGACGCCAGGCAGACAATCTCTGAAGAGTATTGATGAAGGCTGGGGTCACCCGTCTTGTAAGGACTCTGCCCAGGGAAACCACTTCTGTAGAAACATTTGCCAAGAGCATTCGTGGTCATAGAAGGACCATGATCGTCCATGTCACATAATGAATGAACGGAACATGACTGAAGAATGAAGACAGAAGGACAAAGGGGTCATCCCATTCTCTGATTTGAGATAATAAAATAGCCAGATTTATGCTGCAGAAAACCAAGGAGCTTCTAGAAAAATACAGAAACAACTGCATTGTAATTACTGGAAAACTCACTGAACAATTACATGTATATGTATAAAGCCACAAGCAAGCACAGAAAAATTATAAATAAAGTACAAGGAAAATAATAATTTTACATCTTAATCCAACAGGGGCAAGAAAGTCTTGCTTGCAGTAGTTCTTACAGAAACATCAAATACACTTGCTATTAGAGACAGAATTTACAAGAAATTTGTGAATTAAACACAAATATTAAAAACTACTCAAGAAAGAACATAATTAGAACAAAATAAAGCCCGTTGTAATGTGAAGCTGTACTGGGGTATAACCAAGTATGTAAAGTGATTGGGGTTGTGAAGGTTGGTTCAAGAACTGAATGGTTGAAGGGAAGTAGCTGTACGTAGACATGGGTAGGAAAAGGGAGGAGGTCCTGAAGAGAGCATATAGGGATTCTATATTCCCTATAGAGAATATATAGGAAGCTGGGAGCTCAAAAGCACAACCTCCAGGGTAGTAATCTCTGGATTGCTGCCTGTGGCATGCTCCAGAAGGGGTAAGAATAGGATGGTCCAGCAGATGAATGCATGGCTGAAGAATTGGTGCAGGGGCTGGGTTTCTGGATCACTGGGATCTCTTCTAGGGAAGGCATGACCTGTACAAAAGGGACGAATTACCCTGAACCCGAGGGGCTCAATATCCTCGTGGGTAGGTTTGCTTGAGCTGTTCGGGAGGGATCAAACCAAATAGGCAGAGGGATGGGAACCGGAGTGACGGGGCTGAGCACGGGGCAGTTGATATACAAGTTGATGCAGTGTGCAGTGAGACTGTGAGGAAGGACAGACAGATGATCGGGCAAAATTGCAGTCCATGGGGCGAGTTGAAATGCAGCACGGGGGCAAAATGGAAAAGGGTGATGAATACAGGAGAGAGGGGAGGAAGAAATACAAGGTGTTAGGTGAAACCAGATGAGGGAGGGATAAAGTAAAGAGCTGGGAAGTTGATTGGTGAAAGAGATACAGGGCTGGAGAAGGGGGGAATCTGATAGGGGAGGACAGAAGGCCATGGAAGAAAGAAAAGAGGGAGGAGCACCAGAGGGAGATGATGAGCAGGTAAGGTGAGAGCGGGAAATAGGAATTGGGAATGGTGAATACACAGAGTTCCAGGGATGTGGAACACCCTGCAGGGGTGATAGTAGAGTCAGACACAATAGGGACATTTAAGAGACTATTAGATAGATACATAGACGAAAGAAAAATGCAGGACTATGTGGGAGGGAAGGGTTAAACTGATCTTGGAGTCGGTTATAGGTTGTCACAACAACGTGTGGCCAAAGGGCCTGTACTGTTCTACGTTCGGTTCAATAAGGTATCTCACCACAAAATTCTCAAATGCAATAAATTCTGGCATTGCTCGTGACTCCCTTGTCCTATGTACAAAGTTTAAAATAAGTTTATTTCAAAGTACATATATGTCACCATACACAACCCTAATATTCATTTTCTTGTGGCCATTCGCAGAGACACTATAGAATGAAATACAATGAAAGACCGAAAGCAACATGACAAACAACCAATGTGCAAAAGGCAGCAAACTGTGCAGATACAAAGGTAAAAGAAACTAATGTAAAACACGGCTTTTCACTGTGTTTCTGGGCATGTGACAAAATAAACCAATTGCAATTCCAATATCAGAGTGAATTGGAAAAGAGAAGGCAAAGAGATGGCTATGTGCAGGCATTAAGTTTTGCCATTTTAACTTTGACTGCTTATTCATTTCCATAGATATTGAGTTCCACCAGCATTTTGTGGATGTTAATCTGGATTTCTAGCATCTACAGAATCTATTGTGTTTTATGGAAAAGTGCCTGTTAAACTTAAGAGATGAATCACAAACAGAAGAGTTTCTGCAGATGCTGGAAACCCAGAGCAATGCACACAAAACACTTGAGGAACTTGGCAGGTCGGGCAGCATCCATGGATCATGTAGCACCATGGTCCTGAAAAACGTTGTCTCGTTTTTACTGTGTACTGACTTGACTTGAAATGAATGAACTGTCGACCATTCAAGGCCAAGATCCTTCCTCAAGACTTGTTTCGGTAGCATCTGCGTGGTAAACATCAGAACAGCTTTTTTAGAAACACAATTAAGTTAGATTTATTTATTAATAACATGAACTTCCAAATATGCAATGAAATGCGCTGTTTGCACCAACAACCAACAGGATCTAAGGATGCGCTTGTGGTTGGTCCTCAAACATCATTCCGGCGCCCACGCAACCTGCCCACAAATATTCAGCAGAGCAATTCGCTGCCGGCAATCAACGAGCAAAAACAGCAAAACATCCTTTAGCATCATCACCCCAACTACACACACAGACACACACACACACAGGCCTTCAACTCCAGGACCTGGTCACTTCCTGCCATTACAAACAAGAGACAATCTGCAGAGGCTGGAAACCCAAAGCAACACACACAGAATGCTGGAGGAACTCAGCAGGCCAGGCAGCATCTACGGAGAGTGAATCTGTGTGATCCTGAGGTGAGTATAGGTTCACCACTGAGATACTTACTGGGGGGAATGGGAGGGTGGTGGTTGATGTTCCACTTGCTCCGTGTCGCACGTGCCAAATTTTGTGTGACAGCAGAGCATTTGAGGGTTGATGTGTCTGATTCATTTTTGCTTTTCCTTGCGGAAAGGTGGGATTTAAGGGTCGATGATCGTGCTGCTTTCCTTTCTCTTTTCATTTTTGGTTTCATGGCTGTCTGGAGAATTGAAGAATTTCACAGTTGCATACTTTGGTAATAAAGTGAACCTTTAAAGTGGCAATTTAAAGGGTGAAGGAAAAGTGCAGAATGGGAGGGCTCGAGGAGTTTCAGAGCCTTGGGCCACGTCTGAAGATTTTGTTTATTTATTTAGAGCAGGGATTCACGGACCCCTCAGTCAATGGTGGGGGTCCATGGCATTAAAAAAGGCTAGCAAGCCCTGATTTAGAGAGACAGCTTGGTAGCAGGCCCTCCCAGCCTAACAAGAATCAGAATCAGATTTATTATCACCGGCATGTGCGGTGAAATTTGTTAACCTAGTAGTTCAATGCAATACATAATATAGAAGAAAGAAATAAAAATAAATAAATAAATACATCAATTACACTATATGTATATTGAGTAGATTAAAAATCGTGCAAAGACAGAAATAATATTTATTTAAAAAGTGAGGTAGTGTTCACAGGATCGAAGTCCATTTAGTAACCGGACGGCAGAGGGGAAGAAGCTGTTCCTGAATCGCTGAGTGTGTGCCTTCAGGCTTTTGTACCTCCTACCTGATGGTAACAGAGAGAAAAGGACATGCCCTGGGTGCTGGAGGTCCTTAATAATGGGCACTGCCTTTCTCAGACACCGCTCCATGAAGGTGTCCTGGGTACTTTGTAGGCTAGTACCCAAGATGGAGCCAACTAAATTTACAAACCTCTGCAGCTCATTTCAGTCCTGTGCAGTAGTCCCCCGCCCAGCCCCATACCAGACACTGATGCAGCCATGTTATGTAAATTAATGTTACGTAAGTGCTACGCTACCGTGCCGTTAATGACTGAAGAAACTAGATGGGATGAATAGCCTCATTCTGCTCCTGTATCTTATGGTTAAGGAGACTATTGTGTTCCATTCTCTTCTCAGCCTGCCCTAGGTGACTGATTCAACGAACAGAACCAGTGCTGTGTTGCAGTTTAAGTTCTATATTCAGACTCTGGTTCCAGAGCAGAGGTTCAATCTGCAACGAACATGAAAATGCATTCAGTCTCCATGACGACCGGGTCACTGTTACCTTGTGCTGGGCTCCAGGTGCAATTATAGATTCCTTTTTTGCTTGCCACTTTTATGAATCAACTCATGCATCAGTACAACGCAGTCTTTACAGCAACAATACCTGCTCTTTATATCCAGAAGATCTGACCCAGATTGGTGCGATCTATAACTCTGCTGTTAGCACGTGAGCTCCTGTTACATAAACCGAGTGAAAGAAGCTCGGATAGATCTGAGGGTGAAACTATAGAAACGTCTCTGAAGGGTTTTGACAACAGGCCTGGACCAGCATCAGGAATAATAATATGCTGATCTCATTGCCAGCAAGATGTGCCACAGCTTATTTTGAATACAGATAGGTGTAGGCCTGGTCACTATTTTCACCCTTAAAATGCAGCTGTTACCATTATCATTAACTGATGAGAATTTGCATATTTATAAAACTTCTGGTTTCAATTTGACTAAGAAGGCACAGCTGTGGGTATAAGCAGTTTTATTTGACAAAGAAGGCTCTGAAATACAACAGTAGATTAGAGTCTGGGTATTGGATAGGAAATATTTAGAGCAGTGGTTCCCGACCTTTTTTAACGCTATGGGCTCCTACTAGTAACAGAGTGGTCCGTGGACTCCAAGCTGGAGCTCCTTGGGTTAGAGGGACATGAACCCAAAGCAGATAACTTCGATAGATGCACAATGGAGAGTGTCTTAACTGGCTGCACCACGGCCTGGTATGGAAACACCAATCACCAATACCAGTCAAAGTCCTCCCTTCCAGTGAGCACATTTACAAGGAGCACTGCCACAAGAATGCATCCATCATCAAAGACCCCCACCATCCAGGAAACACTCTCTTCTCACCACTGTCATCAGACAGAGGGTGCAGAAGCATTAGGTCCCATATCACCAGGATCAGGAACAGTTATTACCCCACAGCAATCAGTGTGGATAACTTCACTCACCACAACTCTACAATCTACAGATTCACTTTCAAGGACTCCTTAACAACTTTTATTCTCGGTAGTGATTTATTTTTTGAATTTGGGCAGTTTGTCTTCTTGTGCACATTGCTTGTTTTGTCAGTTTTTGTTTCTGTATGGTTTTTGTAAGTTCTACTGTATTTTTGCCGTTTTCCTGTAAACGCCTGCAGAGACAGTCGAGTTAAAGAGAAAAGGCAGTAAACAGAAGAGTTCACAGATTCCTAAGGAGTGAGTACCGGGTGATCATAATCATTAAAAAAAAAAGCAGAAATGTCTGGCTACGTCGGGAAAAATCACAAGTTTTATTACAGAAAACATAACAAGGAGGATAATAATTCAGTCATAATGGAATGATGGATACTTGATGGGCCAAATAGCTTATACTGCTCCTTTGTCTTACGGTCTTAACACTGTTTCTGGGTTTCATGCGTGGTTGCATTGTGAGAAAACAGAAATGTGAATAAAAGGAGGCGGGGATCTGAAACTCACTGCCTGGAAGGGTGCAGGAGGCAGAAATTCTCACTACGTGTTGATACTGGTTTATTGTCACGTGTACCAAGATACGGCAAAAAGCTTTGTCTCCATGAGTCCAGGTGGATCATGCCATAACAAGTACAAATGAAATAATAATGCAATAATATGATTATTAGACACCTCCTGTACCTGATAAAGTGGCCACTGAGTGTACCTTCATGGTCTTCTGCTGCTGTAGCCCGTCCACATCAAGGTTTGACATGGTGCATTCAGAGATGCTCTTCTACACACTACCGTTGTAACGTGTGGTTATTTGAGTTATTGTCGCCTTCCTGTCAGCTGGAACCAGTCTGGTCATTCTCCTCTGACCTCTCTCGCCCACAGAACTGCCACTCACTGGATTTTTTTTTGGTTTCTCACACCATTCCCTGTAAACTCGAGACTGTTTTGTGTGAAAATCCCAGGACATCAGCAGTTCTGTCACTGAGATCACATTCATTCCCCATTCTGAGGTTTGGTCTGAACAACAACTGAACCTCTTGACCACGTCTGCATGCTTTTATGCATTGAGTTGCTGCTACATGATTGGCTAATTAGATATTTGCATTAACGAGCTGGTTTACTGTGTAGCTAATAAAGTGGCCACTGAGGGTAGTGTTACTCTTACAGGGAACATGCAGCCCAGGTAGATGAATAAAGAGCAAGGTTCATGACGAGGTAGATTGCGAGATGAAGAATTCATTTTTGGAATATCAGAGATCAGTTCAAGAGTCTAGTATCAGAAGGATAGAAGCTGTCTTTCAGCCTGGTGGTACGTCCTTCTAGGCTTTTGTATCTTCTGCCCAAAGGGAGGTGGAAGAAGAGAGAATGACCATAATGAGAGGGCTCTTCGATTACATTGGCTGCTTTCCTGAGGTGGTGGGCTGTGTCAACAACTTGTGCCCTTGGGCAGAACAATTGCCGTACCCGGCTGCAGGGAGGTGGGATTGGGCTGGCACCTACATGGAATGGCTCCCTTCGGCATTGTAAATTTTCTTATGATTCTCTTCTTTAAAAAACGGTTTGGGTATTTTTTTTATTGAAAACAGAAAATGATGGAAACCTTCAGCAACTCTTGCAGCCTCAGTGGAAAGAGAAACAGATAAATATTTCAGGTGTAAAAAGGGTTTCTATTTCAGCATTTTCACATTGCATTTCAGATTTTCCAATTTCCAGTTCTAAATTTTGTGAAAATATTTCTATGTTGGGACATGCATAACGAAAACTCCAGGGAATGTTTCAACATCTCTGGCAAGCCTGCACTCATTTCCCAGCTGGGAGTCATCAGGTGTATCGAACTGCATTAAATCTTAACCACTCCCTACGCCCTAGAGTTAGACATCAATACAATACTTTAAACCTCAATGGTTAACATCAGTCAAGGCCAAAAGAAATCATTGTTCAACAATGGAATTCTCTGTGGTCTATTTAACTGATTTCTCAACCACCTTGATTCTGAGGTGCATGAGGTGATCCATGGATTTTAAAGAGATTTAAAGATTAGCTTTCTTCGTCACATGTAAAACAAAACTTACAGTGAAAGGCATTGTTTGTGTTGAATAAAAACAGCAAGGATTGTGCTGCACAGCCCGCAAGTGTTGCCATGCTTCCAGTGCCAACATAGCATGCCCACAACTCACGAACCCTAACCATGTGGCTTTGGAATGCGGGAGGAAATCAGAGCACCCAAAGGAGACATAGCCAGTCATGAGTAGAATGTACAAGCTCCTTACAGACAGTGAGGGGAATTGAATCCCGATCTTAAAGCTGGCGCTGTAAAGCGAATCGCTAACCGCTACTCTATCGGCCACCCTACAGATACCATAGCAATGTTTTGGATGGACATCTGATGGAATAGAGGGATAGGCACCATGCACAAGGAGGTCAGGGTAACCTGACTGGCATCTTGGTTGGCACAGGTATCGTGGGCTGAAGGTCTGTTCCCATGCTTCACTGATCCACGTTTGATGTTCTGATTCCCTTGTTATAGCAAGGATGTACTGTTGAGGCTTTCTACAGCACTGGTGAGGCCTCACTTGGAGTACTGTGAGCAGTTTTGGGACCCTTATCTAAGAAAGGATGTGCTGACATTGGAAAGGGTTCACAAAAAAGATTCCAGGATTGAAAGGCTTGTCCTATGAGGAGTGTTTGATGACTTTGGGCTCCTACTCACTAGGATTCAGAAGAATGAGGGGGGAATCTCATTGAAACCTATCGAATGTTGAAAGGCCTTGATACTGTGAATGTGGAGAGGATGTTTCCTATGTTGGGGGAGTCTAACACCAGAGGACACAACCTCAGAATAGAGGAATGTCCATTTAGAAAGGCAATGAGGAGGCATTTCTTTACCAAGAGTGTGGGGAATCTGTGGAATTCGTTGCCACAGGGAGCTGCGAAGACCAAGTCATTGAGTATATTTAAGACAGTGGTTAGTAGATTCTTGATTAGTTGGGGCATGAAGGGATAGGAGGAGAAGTCAGGAGATTGGGGTTGAGAGGGGAAATAGATCAGCCATGATGAAATGGCAGAGCAGATTCGATGGGCCAAATGGCCTAATTCTGCTCCTATATCTTATCATCTTATGGTCCTACAGGAAGGACATGGAAGCTTTAGAGAGAGTGCAGAGGAAATTTATCAGGATGCTGCCTGGTCTAGAGGTCATGTGTAATGAAGATACGCTGAGTATGCTAGACTTTTCTCTTTGGAGTGAAAGAGGATGAGAGGTCACCTGCTTTCTTTCTTTGGCTGTTTGAAAAGAGAAAAATTTGGCTCGACTTGGCTCCATACTGTCTCAGAGTATCAGTGTGGTTCATGCAGTTTGGTTCCCAGAATTTGGCTTTGAACAATCGAAAGGGAAGACCATTACCGTTGGGCTAAATCGACACTATCAGGTGTTGTGCCATCGTCTCAACCTGCTGATGTTTGGTATCATTTCAAGAGATTATTGGCCGGATTTTCAAAATGGGGAGACATTCCTCTTTGGAGTGAAGGAGGTTGAGAAATGACTTGATAGAGGTGTACTAGATGACAAGAGGCATAGATAGAGTGGACATCCAAATACTTTTTCCCAGGATAGGTAGACTTCACATTGGAAAAGTGTGAATGATTCACTTTGGAAAGTCGGCTTTAAAGCAAAATTCAGGGTCAATAGTGTGGAACAACAGAGGGATCTTAGGGACCATGATCAGAGTTCTCTCAGGTTTGCTGCGCAATTTGATAGGGTGCTTCAGAAGGCATATGGTGTGCCGGGCTTCATTAATTGGGGAGATTGAGTTCACGAACCACGAGGTAGTGTTACAGCTCTATGAAACTCACTGCAGACCACACTTGGAATATTGTGTTCAGTTCTGGTCACCTCATTACAGGAAGGATGAGTTAGCTTTAGAGAGGGTGCAGAGGGGATTTACCAGGATGCTGCCTGGATCAGAGAGCAAGTCATATGATGATATGTTGAGCGAGCTAGGGCTTTTCTCTATGGAGTGAAGAAGAGTGACTTGATAGAGGTGTATACGATAAGATGCATAAATAGAGCAACAACCAATGCCCTTTTCCATGGATGGTTACGGGTAATATGAGAGACTGTACTTTTAAGGTGATTCGAAGAAAGTATTGGGGGGGGGGTGATATCAGAGATAAGTTTTTTGCACAGAGTGTGGTAAGTTCCTGGAAGACACTCCTGGGATGGTGGTAGAGGCAGGTACATTAGGGACATTTAAGAAACTCTTCTAGATAGGGAAATGGATGAAAGACAAATGAAGGGCTAGGTAGGAGGGAAGGGTTAGATTGATCTCAGGCTACGTCCGCACTACGTATTTGAAATTTGAAAACGATTGTTGCACGTTGTAGTGTGGACGGGGTAAATGGAGATAATTAAAAACGCTGTCATGACAACACCACAACAACACTGCTTTTTCTGCTTCTGCTTGGTACTGCACAAGCACTGCCGGACGGCTGTTAGAACGCACAGTTGGTGTGAATGGTGTGAGAGTTAAATTGTAAAGTAAGCTTTTTTGACTATATCCCCTGAATTGATTTGATTGAATCTATCTTAAAAAATATTAATGTCAGGAATACTGTGCAGGTCTGGCGGCAGAAGATTCCACTCTCTTGTTGACCTTGGGTAGAGGACGGCTTCATGCGTGTGTTGTTTACTTTATTGTTTATGTTAATAGCTTGTTTGGAGTTAAACATCTCCACGTTCTCCACTGCTTTGCTGAATTTGTAATCCTTTGTAACTCGCAGAAACAGCTCGACTTCATTGTCTGTCTAAACGAAGAAGTCCGGTCTGCTTTTCCCAGTGGAGGTTTTCTTTGTATTCCTTGAAGACATTGTTGAAAACTTTCTTTCACTTTAGTTTTTGACTAATGGAAATAGCACAACGCCGCCAAGGAAGCGTAAATATTATACCGTTTCCTCTTCGCTTGTTTTCTGTAGATGTGTCTGCGCATACCCAGTAGGAGTACATTCACCCAAATATCCATTTTAATGTGAACAGAGATATTTTGAAAAACGCCCAGTGTGGACGCCTGTCGTTTTTACTCAAAACCGGCATTTTCAAAATTGTTCGGTCTAGTGTGGACGTAGCCTTAGATTAGATCTTAGATTGTGAGTCAAAAGGCCTGCACTGTGCTGTGTTCTGTGTTCTACCTTCCCTGGACCTTTACAAGTAATACAGTTCCAAAGGGGACCCTTCAGTTCTTCATGATAGGACCCACTCTCTGAAATAACTGCCAAATTAATCCCATTCCCTCACACTTCCCCCTCAAATGTGCATATTTTATTTCCAAAGTTGTCACTAGTTCTGCTACACCATCTTTTCAAACAGTGGAATAAATATTAGAGCCACTTATGGCGTTAAACTAATTCTCCTTACCTTGTCTCCAGTTCTTCTTTACAAATTACATCTGTGCCTTCTACCTAGTTATCTTGTTTCTGATCCCTGCCGATGCCCTGACTTGCATTAAGTTGTCCGAAGCTTAAGCATTCTGAGCTCTTAACGAATCTCAAGATATCTTTCTGTGCATGTTTACAGGGCGATGTGCTTGAATGTTTATAGAGCAGACTCGATGGGCCAAATGGTCAAATTCTGCTCTTAATGTCCTATGTTTGGTTTCTGTTCAATCTTCAGCTCCATCATGGGCACAAGTCCTTCCTACCATCAAGGACATCTTCAAAAGGTGATGCCTTGGGAAGGGGGCATCCATTACTAAGGACCCTCACCACCCAGGACTTGCCTTCTTCTCATTACTACCATCAGGAAGTAGGTACAGCAGGGTTTCCCAACCTTTGGGTCCACAGACCCCTTGGTTAATGGTAGAGGTCCATGGCATAAAAAACATTGGGAACCCCTGAGGTACAGGAACCTGAAGACCCACGCTCACTGTTTGAGGAACAATTTATTCTTCTCCACCATCAGTTTTCTGAATGATTCATGAACCCATGAACACCACTTTGTTCTTTGTCTTTGTTTTTATCTACTTAGTAATGAGTAATTATTTTTAAGTCTTGCATACTGCTGCCGCAAAACATCACAACTTATATCTATGCCAATAAACATGATTCTGAGTGAAGCTGTAGGAATCTATTTAAATATGCTTTGTCATCCTGACACCACAAAATAGAATAATGGAAAGTTATGGCACGGGAGAGGGCCATTTGGCCCTTTAAGTCCATTTTGAGGATACGACCAAAAAAAAAGGAAAGACTTTCCGATCAAATCCAAAACTTCAAAAAGAAAAGATTGAAGGAGTAGTAAATTAAATTAAATGAAAATATTGGTTAAAAGGTCGCCAGATGACCTGCTAAGATCCTCGAGTACCTAGGCACAGAGGTGAAACCCAACTTACCACCACATTCCTAGTCAAGTTCGGTGAGGTACAGGTGTAATGAAAAACCTGCTTTCAGCAACATCTCAGGCAAGTAGATTCAGACAACACACAGAACAACGGTTATGGATAAATTATGTGTAAATTACATCAGACAATGAAAAAAGTTCAAGTAAAACCAGATGTTTGTGTAAAAAGCACAATCAAAGATAAAAGGAGCTCCCTGGTGTTCCAGAAAATGGTCCATCAATTGCTCATCAAAGTAATTTTTAACTACCTTTCAGGTATTTGCCTGCACTACCTCTTCAGACAGTGAGCTCCTGACCCTCACCATGCCCAGGGGGATAAGAAGTTCTCCTCTACTTCTTTCATCCTTCCATCTGCTATAAAGATCTATGGAGGAATCTAGGCCCTTCCTGCCAAAGCCTCTGTAACGCTGAGGGCTGTGTGTACAGCATCAATAATACTCTAGCAAGTGCTCCTTCTCGCATCCTGCGCTACCTTTTTTAAGCACGTCAGCAGGGGATCAGCGTGCAGCGTTCAGAATTCATGCTGCCAAGTGCCATATGGAGCAACGCAAGCCAAATGGGTCTCAAGCTGTCCTCCTTTAATTCACAAAATCCTCATAACCTGGTTTACTTCCAGTTAGTAAATCACATCTCTTCAAGCGTCAGGAGAACAGAAATGATTGTTCATTTTGATCACCAGACCCAATGCAGTGTTAAAAAAAAACACAAACACAAGAGGTTCTGCAGATATTGGAAATCCAGAGTAATGCGCATAAGATGCTCGAGGATCTCAGCAGGTCATCTGGCGACCTTTTAACCAATATTTTCATTTAATTTAATTTACTACTCTTTCAATCTTTTCTTTTTGAAGTTTTAGATTTGATCGGAAAGTCTTTCATTTTTTTTTGGTCGTATCCTCAAAATGGACTGCCTAGTCCCTTTTTTTTGTTTCTTTTTGTTTTATATAGTGTAGTGGATTTTTTTCTCTCTCCATTTAAAACTCAATGTTTTCTTTCCTCTTCATGAACTGATAAGAGGAGAATTGCTGTTTACATTTTTTATTATATATTTTATACTAGCTTAACAATATGTTTTTCTATCTTAATCTTGGTTTGTATTGTTACTGATATATATATATTTGTGATAATTCTCCTCTTGATTGTATTTATGCTCCTTTTAAATCAATAAAAAAGATTAATAAAGAAGAAGGGTCTCAGCAGGTCAGGCAGCATCTATGGAAACTCAGTTGACGTTTCAGGCTGAGATCAGGACTGAAAACCAATTTCCCCCGGGATCAATAAAGTATGACTTTGACTATGAAAGGAAGGAGAAAGGCGACAGAATAAGAAGGTGGGGGGAAGGAAAGGAGTACAGTCTCCAAGGTGATGGGTGAAGCCAGGTGGGTAGGGAGGTGGGGGATGAAGTAAGAAGCTGGGAGATGATAGGTGGAAAAGGCAATGAGCTGGAGAAGAAGGAATGTGGTAGGAAAGGAGAGTGGACCATGGGAGAAAGAGAAGGAGGAGGGGCACCAGGGGATGTGATAGGCAGATGAGGAGAAGAGGTAAGAGGGGAGCCAGAGTGGGGAATGAAAGAAGAGCGAAGTGGGAGGGGAAACACAATAAGCACAAAGACCAGAATAAAAGATGGATTTGAGGTGAAGAGAGATAAGGTCAAGTGGACACAAGCATGCAGAAGCAATGGCCCCACCAAGACAGATTGCTCCAACTTGTGCTAACGGCTAAGCTAGGAACATGAATATAAAATCTGCACCAAGATAAACAGGAGGGTGGACATTTTTTCTGGTCTCTTTGTTTGATGTCTTGGCGGCGATCAATCCTTCAGTATTTTCCCTCGGTATGGTGGGAGTATAGACACTTACTGCAGCTGTCGGAGATCTCTGCACTTGGGCGATTGCTCTCTGTCTCTCTCAGTGGTAGGGGAGAGTTTGCTGCGGATTCTCAAGCGGGGAGAAACTTGGAATAAGAGTGACACTGCAGACTGTAACATCAAAACAGTGATTTGATTGTTGGTCTCATCTTTCGCTGTGGATGGGGGGGCAGGGGAGACATCTTTCTGTCCCTTGTCAGTGAGAGAGAGCGAGCCTGTGGCCTGTCGAACTGCTGGGTGAACAATGGTTTCTGTTGGACTGTGGATCATGGTCTCTCTTTGGGGGGATATGCTCTTGGTTGCCTGGTGGGTGGTGGGGGCTGATGCCTCCTGCTGGAATGAGTAGGGGGAGGGGTGATGCTTTGCTATTGTTTGTGTATTGCAGGGGGGAGGAGGGCTTTGGAGTTCTAATGTTTTTCTGTCAGTCAGTCTTTGGGATTCTCTTCTGTTTCGTGGATGTCTGCAAAGAGTAAGAATTTCAGGTTGTATATTGTATACATTCTCTGGAGTTAAATAAAACCATTGAACCTTGGGGAATGGACGAGAAGAATGAAGAAAATTGATTAAAGGAGAGGCAATTTTAATGTGCGAGGTAGAAAAGAACGAAGGATTATATCAGGGATTCCTAACCTGGGGTCTACAGATCCCTTGGTTAATGGTGGGGGTGCATAGCATAAAAAAAGTTGAGAACCCCTGGGTTATATTGACAAGTAACGAAAGGAAGGTTTGAGTGAAGCATTAACACCCTACATGGATTAACTGGGCTGAGCAGTAACTTTTTGTTAACTCCATGTCATTAATTTGATGTTATTATTTACAACCACTCCTCCAAGAGGACCAAACTTGTCGGTGGGTTTGGAGGCTTATGTGCTTTAATGACCTGGAGAGCTATGCTGGCTGGAGTCAGGGTTTTGTGCTTTGGCTGTTGGTAGGGTCACCCATGCCAAACAGGTCAAAGGGTAGAGACCAGACTAAGAGTGGTCCAATGGTCCCCCAGATTTGCGGGGGGTTGGGGGGTTCAGCTCAGGGATAACAACCCTGACTGGTAAAACAAAATTGTTTCAGAAACAGCAATGAAGAATCCTTCTACATCTGAGTGTGATGGTATTCCTGAGTCTCCTCCTAGGGTTTGCATGATTGACGGTAGTGAAAACCGAGAGGAAGCTACTTGCACAGGGAACGAAGCCTTGAACACCACTAGAGATGAAGGACCTTCATTGCTGCCCTAAACACCAGTGGTGTAACAGGCAGCAAGTAAGTAAGTAAGTGAGTATTTACAACCACAGCGAAGAGATCAATTAGAACAGTAGCAGAAATTCTGTAGCTAACTCAAATAAACATCTTTTATCAGATATGGTTATTGGTACCGAGACAGACTGCATGCCATCAGGATGAATCAATCCAAATGCACATTAGGTGCATCAAGGAAGTACAAAAGGAAAATAAAATTCAGAAGATAGTCATAGAGTCATAGAGCACTACAGCACAGAAACAAGACCTTTGGCCCAGCGAGTCTGTGTCAGCCTGGTCTTCTGCCTAGTCGCATCTGCCATACCCCTCCATAATCCTTCCATCCCTGTACCCACCCAAACTTCTGTTAACTGCTACAATTGAAGTCACATCTACCAGTTCCACTGGTAACTCGTTCCACACTCACACCACCTTCTGAGGAAGAAGTTCTCCCTCAGATTCCTCATAAATATTTCACCTTTCACTCTAAACCTATGACCTGTAGTTCTCGTCTCACCTAATCTGAAGGGGGAAAGCTTGCAGGCATTCTCCCTATCTATACCCCTCATAATCTTGTACAGCTCTATAAAATTTTGTCTATTAGAGAATTAGCATTCTCCTGTGCTCCGGTGAATGAAGCCCCAACCTATTCAACCGTTCCCTATAACTCAGGTTTGGTCTGGGCTTTTTTCTGTGTGTGGCTGTATCTTTCTGATTCTTTATGTGTTTGCTATCTTGTATGTGCTTTGTGCTGTTTGACTGTTGGTACCGTGTTTTTGCACCTTGGCCATAATATGACGCTGGCTCATTTGGCTATACTGATGGGCATTCATGTATGGTTGAATGACAATTAAACTTGAATTGAAGTTACAATTACACAGCAAGTGCAGTGCAGGTAGACAAGTAAAGTGCAGTGGTTATGGCGAGGTAAATTGGGGAGATCAAGAGTTCATCTCCTAACATGTGAGAAATCCATTCTAGAGTCTGATACCAGTGGGACAGAAGCTACCCTTGAGACTGATGGACTGAGTGGCCTCTTTCTGTACTAAGACAACTCTGTTATTTATATACCACCTAATGCAGTAGAAAAATTATCAAAGGGAAACATGCTCATTATGTAAAGTAACATTAGAATCGACAACCAATGGCTTGTTTAGAGGTGTGTGTCAAGGAACATATTGAAGTAGAGAGATTAGGGGAGGATTTTAGAATTGGGAATCTTAGCAACTGGATGCATGACTGTCAGTAATGAAACCAGTAAGTATGAGGTGAGCAAGAGTCCAGTGCAGATACTTAGGAGAATAGCTACTACAAGAAAGCAGTATCCACCATCAAGGCCTCCCACCATGGAAACCATGCTCAGGTCTTGCTACTACCATTGGGAGGGAGGTACAGGTGCCTTAGGTCCACACCACAAGGTTCAGGAACAGATTACCCTACAACCATCAGGCTCCTGAACCATTGTGGATAACTTCACTCACCTGAACTCTGAACTGACTCCACGGCCCATGGACTCACTTTCAAGGACCCGACCACTCATTACCTCAATACTTGCTCTATTTGTATTCTTTTGCACATTGGTTGTTTGTCAGCCTTGGTTTATGTGTAATTTTCATAAATTCCATTGTATTTCTTTATTTTCTTGTAAGTGCCTGCAGGAAAATGGATCCCACGTTATTATAGGGTGTCATGAGGTCGCAAGAGTAGAACTGCCCCAGTGCAATGGCTCATCCACTTTGTGAGCTCTCCCGCACAGGTTTCCTGTCATCATCGCATGTGACAGACAACTACTTTGTCAATAAATTGACTTCGAATATTGAGGAACATCAATCACAATTTTTACAATATTGAGATCAGTAACAACAGTGGTGTAGTCCGATTGAAGAGATAAGGATGGAAAATCTTTAAACGGAACCATTGCAGAATTAGTTCTGCTTCTTTTTATGTTAGGTTTTGTTTTTATTCATCATATATAATAACACAATCCATCAACCACAAAGTACAAGCATAACTAGTCAGTGTTTAATTACTGTTTTACAGTGGATAAGGAAGCAGTGGCTGTTTGACTGGGTAAGGGAATTAAGAAAGTGAATTCTGTGGATGTAGGATGAGAGACTGGTTGGGATGTGGGCAACAAGTAGACTATCCCTGAGACTTTCTGCAGCCCAACAAACTTTTGCAATCTGTACTTTCCTCCCACTCTAGCCTCTTGGTTGGTTAAGCCCATCACCCCTACTGGGGCAGAGCCAGCCCACAGCAACTTGCCAGTGTCCTCTATCTTGGACCAGTCTTTCAGGTTGTCCCTATGTGTAGCCCATCTGTGAAGACCCTTCCTCTCCCAAGGATGAGATCTTCAGGGCTTCTACTGGAGTTCCTGTAGCTCTGAGCATTTATGGGATGGGGTTGCTAGCCCCATCCCAAGCTTCCTCCTTTCACAGAGATGCTTAGGAACATCCATAGACTCTTACACATCCCAGATCTCAACCCTGCTTTCACTGGCAGCTTTGCCTTCTGATATGAGGGTCACAAGGTCTGAAATTCCCTTCACAAAGATCTCTCTCTCTCTCCTTTATCCTTTGAGACTCTATGATAAGTACACTGTGGAAACAAGTATATACTTTACAAAGCTATTGTCAGCAGTATTTCCTGCAGGATTCTGTCTGAAAAGGTTTAACTTCAGTCAATGCTATCACATATCCTTACTTATGGAATAACTAAATGAGTGTTCAAAGTTCGTATTAGTCAGAACTCAGTGAGATCCTATATCAAGTGTTATTGATCGGACATGCCCAGCTTGGGTTTTTATGGAGCTGGTAACATCGATAAAAGTAATCTTTATGATTCCAGAGTGCTGAGGAAGCTATTATGTTTTAAAGCCAACATTTGATTGTTACCTCAAATGTTTTAAACTTGATTCTTCGCAATCTACCTTGTTATGACCTTGCACTTTATTGTTTACCTACACTGCACTTTTTGGTACCTTTTATAATTTATTCCACATTGTTATTGTCTTACCTTATTCTTCGTCAATGCACTGTGTAATGATTTGATCTGTGTGAACAGCAGGCAAGGCAAGCTTTTTGCCATATTTTTGTACATGTGACAATAATAAACCAATTCCAACACTGATATGAATTACTCTTTCACCAAGCTTTTGGTTATCTGCTCAAATTTTATTTTCCCTGGAATCTATTTTATTTTATATGCATTCTATCTGGATGCATAAATGTTTGGTATGGCAACTGCTCTGCGCGTGACCAGAGGAAACTGCCGGGAGCTGTGGACACAGCTCAGCACATCGTGGAAACCGATCTCCTCTATGGTAGGGGTCCCAATCTGGGGTCCACAGACCCTTTGTTAGTGGCGGGGGTCCATGGCAGATAAAAGGTTGGGAACCCCTGCTCTATGGACTTTGCCTATACCTGCTGCCCCATAAAAAGCAACCAGCATAATCAATCCACCCACCCCAGGTCTTCTCTTTTCTCGCCCTTCCATCAGGCAGAAGATACAAAAGCCTGAAAACATGTACCACCAGGCTTGAAGTATAGCTTCTATCCTACTGTTGCTACTCTTGAATGGTCTTCTTGTATGATAATATGGACTCTTTGCCTCACAATCTATCTCATTATGACCTTGCACTTTACTGCCCGTTATTGTTCACCAGCACTGCACTTCCTCTGTACATTTTACTCTGCATTGTTATTGTTTTACCTTGTCCAGCCACAAAACACCGTGGAATGATTTGATCTGTGTGAACAGTATGCAAGACCAACTTTTCACTGTACCTCAGTACATAGGATAATAATAACCCATTTACCAATAAACCAATACCAATACCATCGCCAAGCCCTGTTGATCACGGGAAGAAGATTGGACAAGTCAGATCTCTGGAGTTTTGGTGCCTTAGGACTGTAGTCACTATGTAAGACCTGGTGTGGTAAGACACAGTTTCAGTGTTGAACCATGAATAAACTTTCCTTTTGTCTGATTTGAGACAACAAAGGGACCAGTGTTCTGATCTCAAATAGCACCTGGTATTTAAGCATCTAATAAATAAAACCTCTTTTGATGCAAAGAAAGACTGCTGACAAAAAAACCTATTTAGTGGAGATCTGCAGGTTACGTAAAGTACTAAAGGCTCCTTATGAACATTCACAGGAGGACAATGAAGTAATGTTTTAGCTGGACATGTCTGAATAAAATGTGTAGGGGATAAAATTACAGGGTAAAGCCCACCCCACCATTGAGCACGCCACCACAGAGGGCAGACGCGAGAAAGCAGCATCCGTCAGCAGGGACTACCACCGCCCAGGCCATGCTCTCTTCTCGCTTCTGCCATCAGGAAGGAGATACAGGAGCCTCAGGACTCACACCACCAGGTTCAGAATGATCGTGGCTTGAAGATCCACCAAGCCAGGATGAAGTGTTTGGCGGGAGCAGGAGCAGCACAACGCGCAGGTGCCCAACCTGGTGAGACGAAGGAGGGGCCAGGCCCGGAGTCACCCCATAGTGCCCGGAACCTCCAAGTGATGCAAACTAATCCCTCGACCATGAAGTCTAACAGGAGGCGGATCAAATGGCCTGCAGCTAACATGACTTCACTGTGGAAGCAGTTTGATGAAGATGTTAACCAAATTCTGGAGGCAACAGCGAGGGGAGGGGTTGATAGGAAGCTGCTGGATGGAGAGCGAGGTGTCTCCCAGTGGAGGTTGGTTGTAGGGGATTTGTGGCCGGTTCCTTAGCTAGAGCCTTCAGCATTTTGGGCATCAAGGGAGAGAGGAAGAGGAGAGCCATCCGCAGTACCACCGATGCAGCAGAGAGGGCCTCAAGATGGCTGTGGCTCAAAAGAAGGGAGCCATGGAGTCATAAGTAGCTAGCCATCTGGACACAAGCTGGGGTCTGATCAGCCTCGGCTGGGTCACCTGGAGGAGGTTGTATGATGTTGAAAGACCCGAAACACCCAATGATTCCAGGAACATCACTGAAGATATGTCCAGAAGCATCAATAGATGTATGTACACAGGAACAGGTATTACCCCTCAGCCATCAGGCCCTTGAACCAAAGAGGATAACTTCACTCAACTTCACTCACCCCATCGCTGAACTATTCCCACAACCTATGGATTCATTGCCAAGGCCTCTTCATCTCATGTTCTCGATATTTATTGCTTATTTACTTATTATTATTATTTTCTTTTTTGTATTTGCACAGTTTGTTGTCTTTTGCAGATTGGTCGCTTGACAACCATTTCGACTTTGCCACACTTCTCCCCATTTCTAACCTCACTCCTTCAGGATGTGGTGCTCTCCACTCTCTCCGCACTAATCCTAACCTCACAGATAAGGGGGGGGGTGCTGTAGTAGTCTGGCGGACTGACCTCTACCCTGTTGAGGCCAGGCGACATCTCTCAGACACCTCCTCTTACAGGACCCCACTAAGGAGCACCAGGCCATTGTCTCCCACACCATCACCGATCTTGCTAACTCTGGGGATCTCCCATCCAACACCACCAACCTCATAGTTCCCTTACCCTGCACCTTCCGTTTCTACCTCCCACCCGAGATTCATTAACTTGCCTGCCTAGATAGACCCATTGTTTCTGCTTGTTCCTGCCCCACCAAACTTATAGATGCATACCTTGACTCTGTTTTATCCCCCCACCCCCCATTCAGTCCCTTCCTACCTACATCTGTGACACTTCATATGCTCTTAATCTTTTCAATGACTTCAAGGGCCCCGATCGTCTCACTTTCACTAGGATGTCCAGTCTCTATACACCTCCATCTCTTAAAGCTTTCCACTTCTTTCTGGACAACAGACCCAACCAGTTCCCCTCCACTACCACTCTCCTCTGTCTGGCAGAACTGGTCCTCACTCTCAATAATTTCTCCTCCAGCTCCTCCCACTTCCTTCAAACAAAAGGGCATTTGCATGGGTCCCAGCTATGCCTGTCTTTATGTCGAGTAGGTGGAGCAATCTATGTTCCAAGCCTGCACTGGTATCACTCCCCAACTCCTCCTATGCCACATCGATGACCGCATCTTTGCAGCTTCCTGCACCCATTCTGAGCTCATCGACTTCAGCAACTTTACCTTCAACTTCCATACTGCCTTCAAATTCACTCGGTCCATTTCCGACACCTCCCTCACATTCCTCGATTTCTCTGTCTCTCTGGAGACGATCTATATACAGATATCTTTTATAAATCCAGAGATTCTCACAGCTATCTGGACTATATCTCTTCCCACCCTGTCACTCGTAAAAATGCCACCTCCTTCTCTCAATTCCTCCGTCTGTGCTGCATCTGCTGTCAGGATGAGGGTTTTCATTCCAGAACTAATGAGATGTCCTCCTTCTTCAAAGAAAGAGGCTTCTCTTCCTCCATCATCGATGCTGCCCCTACCCACATCTCTTCCTATTTGCGCATGTCTGTCCTCACCCCATCCTCCTGCTGCTACACCAGGGATAGGGTTCCTCTTGTCCTCACCTACCACCCCAGTAGCCTCCACATCCAGCACATAACTTTACACAACATCTAAATCTCCAATGGGATCCCCCTCCAAGCACATCTTCCCCCCCCCCAACTTTCTGCTTTCCACAGGGTTTGCACACCCTACACGACTCCCTTGTCCACCCCACTGATCTCCCTCCTGGTAGTTATCCTTGCAAGTGGAACAAGTGCCACACCAGCCCCTACACTTCCTCCCTCACTACCACTCAGGAACCGAAACAGTCCTTACAAGTGAGGTGACACTTCGCCTGTGAGTCTGATGGTGTATATCGGTGAGATCCGATGTAGACTGGGAGACCACTTCGCCAAGCATCTATGCCCCGTCCACCAGAAAAAGCAGGATCTCCTGGTAGCCACCCATTTCAATTCTACTTCCCATTCCCTTTCTGTTATGTCAGCAGGCATGTCTAATCAAGATTTCTTGATCTACTGTTGCGATGAGGCCACGCTCAGTTTGGAGCAGCAACACCATAAATTCCATTGGGGTCTTGGCCCAAAAGATCGGCTGTTTACTCTTTTCCATAAATGTTGCCTGACCTGCTGGGTTCCTCCAGCATTTTGTGTGCGTTGCTTTGGGTTTCCAGCATCTGCAGATTTTCTTGTGTTTTTGGTTGTTTGTCAAATCTGTTGGGTGCGGTCTTTCATTGGTTCCATTATGGTTCTTGGATTATGCTCGCAAGAAAATGAATCTCAGGGTTGTATGTGGTGACGTATATGTACTTTAATAATAAACTTACATTGAACTTTGAACTTAAAACTTTGAGTTATATAATAGAGAGGGTCTGTTTATGCAATACCATTGAGCTTTACAACACCTTTGCTTTTATTAGGGACATAGAAACACAGAAATCTAAAGTATATTACAGGCCTTTCGGCCCACAATGTTGTGCAGACCATGTAACCTACCCCAGAAACTGCCTAGAATTTCCCTACCGCATAGCCCTCTATTTTTCTAAGTTCCATGTACCTATCTAAGTGTCTCTTAAAAGATCCTACTATATCCACCTCTACCACCTTTGCTGACAGTCTCTGTGTGAAAAACTTATCTCTGACATCCCCCTGTACCTATTTCCAAGCATCTTAAAACTATGCCATCTTAAAATTAATTGAGTTCATTTTTCTCTGAACCCTTGCTCCCCCTCGTTATTGCAGTCATTACACTTCTCTGAGGATGGTCATCTTGTCGTGGTGGAGAGGCTTGTGAGATCTTAAGATCCTGAGAGTGATGCTGCCTTGTGCTTAGCTCTTGGTAGGGTCACCCACGGTGGTAAGGTCAAGTGGGAGGCTGGATCAGCTGGTCGAGGGTGCTGCGGTGACCGCTTTGCACTCAACGTCAGTAAGACCAAAGAATTGATTGCAGACTTCAGAAAGGGTAAGAAGAGGGAACGCACTCCAGTCCTCGTCAAAGGATCAGAAGCGGAGTGAACAATTTCAAGTTCCTGGGTGTCAACATCTCTGAGGATCTATCCTGGGCCCAACATATCGATGCAGTTACAAAGGAAGCATAACAGCAGCTATAATTCATGAGAAGATTTGATATGTCAGCAAACACTCTCGCAAATTTCTATCGATGTACTGTGGAGAGCATTCTAACTGGTTGCGTCACCGTCTAGTATGGTGGGTCACTGTTCAGGATTGAAATAAGCAGCAGGGAGATGTAACCTTAGTTAGCTCCATCATGGGCACTAGTCTCCCCAGCATCCAGGTCACCTTCAAGGTGAAAGAAAGGTGGCATCCATCATTAAGGACCCTCATTACCCAGGACGTGCCCTCCCTCTTACATAGAACATAGAACATAGAATAGTACAGCACAGTACAGGCCCTTCGGCCCACAATGTTGTGCCGACCCTCAAACCCTGCCTCCCATATAAGCCCCCACCTTAAATTCCTCCATATACCTGTCTAGTAGTCTCTTAAACTTCACTAGTGTATCTGCCTCCACCACTGACTCAGGCAGTGCATTCCACACACCAACCACTCTCTGAGTAAAAAAACTTCCTCTAATATCCTCCTTGAACTTCCCACCCCTTACCTTAAAGCCATGTCCTCTTTTATTGAGCAGTGGTGCCCCGGGGAAGAGGCGCTGGCTACCTACTCTATCTATTCCTCTTATTATCTTGTACACCTCTATCATGTCTCCTCTCATCCTCCTTCTCTCCAGAGAGTAAAGCCCTAGCTCCCTTAATCTCTCATCATAATGCATACTCTCTAAACCAGGCAGCATCCTGGCAAATCTCCTCTGTACCCTTTCCAATGCTTCCACGTCCTTCCTATAGTGAGGCGACCAGAACTGGACACAGTACTCCAAGTGTGGCCTAACCAGAGTTTTATAGAGCTGCATCATTACATCGCGACTCTTAAACTCTATCCCTCGACTTATGAAAGCTAACACCCCGTAAGCTTTCTTAACTACCCTATCCACCTGTGAGGCAACTTTCAGGGATCTGTGGACATGTACCCCAGATCCCTCTGCTCCTCCACACTACCAAGTATCCTGCCATTTACTTTGTACTCTGCCTTGGAGTTTGTCCTCATTGTTACCATCAGGAAGGAGGTACAGGAGCCTGACGGCTCACACTCAGTGATTCAGGAACAGCTTCTCCCCCTCTGCCATTAGATTTCTGAATGGACAATGAACCCATGGACACTACCTCACTACTTTTCTTTTTTTGCACTGCTTATTTAATTTAACTGTTTATTATATACACTTCTGACCGTCATTTACAGTTTTATTATGTATGGCAATGTACTGCTGCTGCTTAACTTCAAATTTCATGACATATGCCAGTGATATTAAACCTGAATCTGATTCAGACAAAGAGCGATCGAACCAAGACGTCAGTGGCGGAGCTGATGGAAGATGTTGACGTGTCACAGCAGCGGTGAAGGGTCCTCAGTCATTTTACGTTCCACGCCACTGGACCCTGAGCCCAATCTCTCAAGGAACATAAGACCATAGGACATAGGAGCAGAATTAGGCCATTCAGCCCATCGAGACTGTTCTGCCATTCCATCATAGCTGACCCTGGATTCCCACTCAACCCCATACACCTGCTTTCTCGCCCTTTCTGCCTTAAATATACACATGGACTTGGCCTCCATCGCAGTCTGTGGCAGAGTATTCCACAGATTGACTATTCTCTGGGTAAAAAAATTCCTCCTTGCTTCTGTTCTAAAGAGTCACCCCTCAATTTTCAGGCTGTGCCCTCTAGTTCTGGATACCCCCACCAGAGGAAACATCCTCTCTACATCCACTCTGACTAGTCCTTTCAACATTCAAGAGAAAATCTGCAGATGCTGGAAATCCAAGCAACACACACAAAATGCTGGAGGAACTCAGCAGGCCAGGCAGCAACTATGGAAAAGAGTACAGTCGATCAACATTTGGTGGGTTTCAACAAGATCCCCCGGCATTCTTCTAAATTCCAGTGAGTACAGGCCCAATGTTGCCAAACGCTCCTCTTATGTTAACACCTTCATCCTTGCAATCCTCCTTGTGAACCTCCTGTGGACTCTCTCCAATGACAACACATCCTTTCTGAGATATGGGGCCCAAAACTGTTGACAATACTCCAAGTGTGGCTTGACTAGAGTCTTATAGAGGCTCAGCATTGTCTCCTTGCTTTTATATTCTGTTCCCCTTGAAATAAATGCCAACATTGGACTTTCCTTCTTCACCACAGACTCAACCTGTAAATTAACCTTCTGGGAGTCTTGCACGGGGACTCCTAAGTCCCTCTGAACCTCTGTTGTTTGAACCTTCTCCCCAGTTAGATAATGGCTGCCCCGTGCATCAGCCTCCCCGCATTAAATCAGGCACAGGCGTTCTCCGTTAAGGGCATCCACTGACCATCCATTAGGAGAACATCACACTTAACTCAAGTGATCGCACTGCAGTCATTATTATCTCTTTTCATTACTTCTATCAGGAAGGAGATAAAGGAGCTTGAATGCACACACTCCACGTTTCAGGAACAGTTTCTTCCCCTCCCCCAACAGATTTATAAACGGTCCATGTGTTTAATGTAATCATTGCAATTAAGTGATATATTCTTTGGGGGTAACCACACTCACAGAGCTATACAGACTGAAACAGGCCATTCGGCCCATCAAGTGCATGCCAACTATCAAGCACGCTTATTCATCAATCCCACTTTGTTTTCTTCACACTTCAATCAACTCCCCCCAGGTGCTTCCACTCACCTCATTACCCTACCATCCCACACAGCTTTGGGATGTGGCGGGAAACCGGAGCACCTGTGGGAACAGACAAACTCCACACAGACAGCCTCGGTGAGCAGGTTGGACCAGATCTTGGAGCTGTGAGACAGCAGCTCTAATCAGAGTCAGGCTTAATATCACTGACATATGGCGTGAAATCTGTTGCTCTGAAGCAACAGTACAGTGCAATTTTTAAAATCTGTAAATTAAGATGAGAAATAATGAGAAACAGCTTCTTCCCCTCTGCCATCAGATTTCTGATCGGACATTGAACTCATGAACACTGCCTCACTACCTTTTTATTTCTATTTTTATACTACTTGCTTAATTTAACTATTTAATATATATACCTACTGTAATGCTTTCTGGTTAATCTTTCATTGATCCTGTTACAGTTACTATTCAATAGATTTGCTGAGTATGCCCACAGGAAAATGAATTTTGGGCTTGTACGTGGTGACATATATGTACTTTGATACTAAAATTTACTTTGAAATTTGAGCTTTGAAGAAGCTGTTCCTGAACCATTGTGTGTCTGTCTTTAGGCTCCTGTACCTTCTCCCTGATGGTAGTAAGGGGAAAAGGGCATGTCCTGGGTGATTGGGGTCCTTAATAATGTTCTTAATAGCAGTATGCTTCTCTTTGATTCTATTTTAATGTTGCAGCTCATATGAACAATACTATTCCAGCCAGTTATGAATGATACAATACTGGCTCAGGGAATTTAAGATTTAAAGTCCTGACGAAGGGTCTTGGCCCAAAACGTTGACTGTACCTCTTCCTAGAGATGCTGCCTGGCCTGCTGCGTTTACCAGCAACTTTGATGTGTCTGGCTCAGGGAATTTAAGAGTGTTTTTTAATGTACTTAGTCTATCAAAGTGGAATTTCCATTTGGCCTGGTTTTACACCATATCAGCCAGATGTTTTAGCAAACGTTCTCAGATGATAATTACTTTTGGTTTTAAGCCAACTTCCAAAGACCTGGTCATTCATTCATTCATTATGTGGTGTGTTGTATGACGCGGACAATCATGGTCTTGACCATGATTGTTCTAGGCAAATTATGCTACAGAAGTGGATGCAAAACTGGGCTGAGAAGTGGCAGATGGAGTTCAACCCAGATAAGTGTGAGGTGGTTCATTTTGGTAGGTCAAATATGATGGCAGAATATAGTATTAATGATAAGACTCTTGGCAATGTGGAGGATCAGAGGGATCTTGGGGTCCGAGTCCATAGGACACTCAAAGCTGCTGCGCAGGTTGACTCTGTGGTTAAGAAAGCATACGGTGCATTGGCCTTCATCAATCATGGATTTGAGTTTAGGAGCCGAGAGGTAATGTTGCAGCTACATAGGACCCTGGTCAGACCCTACTTGGAGTACTATGCTCAGTTCTGGTTGCCTCACTATAGGAAGGATGTGGAAACCATAGAAAGGGTGCAGAGGAGATTTACAACGATGTTGACTGGATTGGGGAGCATGCCTTATGAGAATAGGTTGAGTGAGTTTGGCCTTTTTTCCTTGGAGTGACGGAGGATGAGAGGTGACCCGATAGAGGTGTATAAGATGATGAGAGGTATTGATCGTGTGGATAGTCAGAGGCTTTTTCCCAGGGCTGAAATGGCTAGCACGAGATGGCCCAGTTTTAAGGTGCTTGGAAGCAGGTACAGAGGAGATGTCAGGGGTTAAGTTTTTTATGCAGAGGGTGGTGAGTGCGTGGAATGGGCTGCTGGTGACGGTGGTGGAGGTGGACGGGATAGGGTCTTTTAAGATAGGTACATGGATCTCAGAAAAATAGAGGGCTATGGGTAACCCTAGGTAATTTCTTAGGTAAGGACATGTTTGGCACAGCTTTGTGGGCTGAAGGGCCTGTATTGTGTTGTAGGTTTTCTATGTTCCTATGTTTCTAGAAAGGGTTTGCCATTGCCTTGCTCTGGGGAGTGTTTTTACATGATGGGTGACCTCAGCCATTATCAGTACTCTTCAGAGTTTGTTAGCATAACTTGTGATGTGCACCAGCTGCTCATACAACCATCCACTGGCTGCTCCCATGGCTTTATGTGACCCTGAATGGGGGGAAGGGCTAAGCAGGTGCTTCACCTTGCCCAAGGATAACATGCAGGCTTGCAGAGGGAAGGAGCGCCTTATACCTCCTTTGGTAGAGATGTATCTCCAGCTTGCCACATTCAAATTACTCACACCTTTTTTTGGTCAGGGAACGAAGGATCAGCTGTGACTAGCTGAAGAGGAGCTAAGTAAATATCTTTAATAATGTTAACAAAAGCTGCAAGTTAGCTGTTTTGTTGTTTCTGTGATTTATAGGCTGGCTCTCCCTGTTGGACTGTAATCTTTTATCTAGTTAGTCAGCAAGTGATTCATCACCGCATGATCAGCAGGACAGTAACAGCAACTTGTATTTCTAGGAAGCCTTTAAAGTTACCAAATACCTGTCCCAGGGAACTTCAGAGGAGCAATATTGAATAAAATTTGACAGCCAACCTTATGAGGAGATTTTATAAGGGAAACCATGCCCCCCCCCACCCTGCCGACAGCCCTCCAGCACCATCCAGGCCATGCTGTCTTCTCACTGTTGTAATTGGGAAAGGGGTTACAGGAACCCGAGATCGCACACCACCAGGTTCAGGAACAGTTATTACCTTTCAACTATCAGCCTCCTGAACTGGGGTGGATAACTTCACTCACCTCAACTCTGAACTGATTCCACAAGCTATGGTCTTACTTTCCAGGAGTTTACAACTCATCTTCTTGATATTATTTATCTATCTATCTATCTATCTATTTATCTATTTATTTTTAGTTGTATTTGCACAGATCATCATCTTTTACATATTGGTTGCTTGTCCATCTAGTTAGATTAGATTAGGTTATGAAGACACGTAGTCCTCTTTTATTGTCATTTAGTAATGCATGCATTAAGAAATGATACAGTGTTCCTCCAGTGTGATATCACAGAAACACAAGACAAACCAAGACTGAAAAACTGACAAAAACCACATAATTATAACATGTAGTTACAACAGTGCAAGCAATACCGTAACTTGATAGAGAACAGACCATGGGCACGGTAAAAAAAAGTCTCAAAGTCTCTTGAAAGTCCCATTATCTCACGCAGATGGTAGAAGGAAGAATACTCTCCCTGCCATGAGCTTCCAGCGCCGCAAACTTGCCGATGCAGCATCCTGGAAGCACCCTACCACAGTCCGACTCTGAGTCCCTCCGAAAACTTTGAGCCTCCGACCAGCCCTCCAACACTGAGCACCATCTCTGCCGAGCGCTTCGACCCCAGCCCCGGCTGCCAGCAACAGGCAAAGCCGAGGATTTGGGGCCTTCCCCTCCGGAGATTCTTGATCGCACAGTAGCAGCGGCAGCGAAGCGGGCATTTCAGAAGTTCCTCCAGGTGTTCCTCCGTGCTTCTCACATCTGTCTCCATCAAATCAGAATTGTGCACGGCATCCTACTTAGTTTTTCAAAGATTCAAAGTACATTTAAAGAATGTATAAATTATACACCTTGAAATTTGTTTGCTTACAGACAGCCACAGAGCAAGAAACCCAAAGAACAGAGCTAAGAAAAAGAAAGACCATAACCACCGCTCTGAGAAAGAGGGACACACACACACACACACACACACACACACACACACACACACACACACACACACACACACACACCGTGCTATCAATAGAAGCAAACAATAGCATTCCGAACCAGATTGAGTCCTTAGATCCACTCCCTGGAGCAGCCAGAGAAGGCCCACGCATTTGATCTTAGTTCATCATATTAGCAAGGCAAAAATGCCGTGAAACTTGCAGAGATGAGTGGATCACAGCCTTGGCGCTACAGAGAGATGAATGAATATTGTGGGAGAGCAAACGAAATCAGCCCGACCCTCGTCTCCAGTCCAGACACTCAGCCTTCCAGTCTATCTGAACTGGTGTTTAAATTCACTGATTCCATTGTATCTCTTTGTATCTACTGTGAATGCCTGCAAGAAAACGAATCTCAGGATGGTATATGGTGACATACTGTATACGTACTTGGACAACGAATTTCCTTTGAACTTTGATTAGGGCAGGTGAACAAAAACTTGGCCAAATGAAATATTAAAGTGTGTTTGAAAGGGAGAATAATAGGCAGAGAGATGAGAAGATTTAGGGAGAGAATTCTAGAGTTTAAACCTCTGAAGGAAAGATTGAATAGGTTACGACTTTATCCTTAGAACATTGAGGGGAGATTTGATAGAGTTATACAAAATTATGAGGGTATAGATAGGGTAAATGCAAGCAGGCTGTTTCCACTGAAGTTGGGTGGAACCTCAATCAGTGGTCATGGGTTAAGGGTGAAAGGTGAAAAGTTTAAGGGGAACATGAGGGGAAACCTCTTCACTCAGAGGGTTGTGAGAGTGTAGGCGAGATGCCAGCACAAGTAGTGGATGCGATTTCTATGTCAAGGTGAAGTTTGGATAGATACATGGATGGTAGGGGTGTGGAGGGCTATGGTCGCAGTGCAGGTCAATGGGAGTAGGCAGTTTAAATGGTTTCAGCATGGACTAGATGGGCCGAATGACCTGCTTCTACACTGTACTTTTCTATGATTATGAAGAACCAAGGATTATGATTTAATGTAGCATATTTTTCACAGCAATCATAATTGAATCCACCATTGTACATTTAATACCCAAGACAAGTGAGGTTCTAATTTTCTATTTGTGAATTTCAGTCAAACTTGCTCACAGTTTCTGTCACAGTATGGCTGTGAGGTTAAGATACCTCTCACTTTTATCAAAGATTGCAGAAACGGAAAAGCGTTAAAGAAATTATAGTGAAATTGAAATGTGGGGACTAGTTTGCAGGCAAGATCTTGCATGCAGCAATGAAAGGGAGATTTGTCTATGTGGTGCTTTTCAAAACCTCAACATGTCTCAGTGTGATTTGTAACCAAATGAATAATCTTGAAATATGGTGTAGAAAACAGCAACAAATTAGCACACAGGAAATAGCATCAAAATAATTAATCTAATGTTTTGTGTTTGGTGTTGATTACGGAATACACTTAGAATGGGTCATGAGGAAAATTCCTCTGATTTTTTAAAATATGGATAGCTTTTTTCAACCACCTGATAAGTGGACAGCCAGCAGCCCAGCAATGGATTGCCAGTCTGGATAGACTGAATGCATGTAGGCATTTTCCCCTCAAGCTGAGAGAGACTAGAACTAAAGGTCATAGGTTTAGGGTGAAAGGTGAAATATTTAAGGGGATTCGGAGGGGGAACTTCTTCATTCAGAAGGTGGAGTGAGTGTGGAACGAGCTGCCAGCAGAAGTGGTGGATGCAGGTTCAATTACAGCATTTAGGAGAAGTTTGGGTAGGTAAGTGGATGAGAGAGGTTTGGAGGTCTGTGGTCTAGGTGCAGGTAGCGGGGACCAAACATATGAGGTTCTGCAGATGCTGAAAATCCAGAGTCATGCATACAAAATGCTGGAGAAACACATTAGGCCAGGCAGCATCTATGGAAAGGGATAAACAATCAATGTTTCAGACTTGCCCCAAAATGTCAACTGTTTATTCCCTTCCATAGATGATGCCTGACCTGCTGAGTTCCTCCAGCACTTTGTGTGTGGTAGTGGGGACTAGGCAGAAATCCGGGTGGCCACAGACTAAATGGGCTGAAGGGACTGTTTTGTGCTGTAGTGTTCTGTGACTCTGTATCTCCAGATCATCTTTAATTAGGGGTTCTTACACGTAACTTTTGTGAAAATAAGATGAGGAGGCAGACACATTAGGGACACCTAAGAAACTCTTAGATAGACACAGGGATGAAAGAAAAATGGAGACCCATGTGGGAGGGATTGATCTTAGAGCAGGTTAAAAGGTTGGCACAACCTTGTGGACTGAAGGGCCGTACTGTGCTGTAGTGCTCTACGTTTTATGTTCTACAGTACGTAAGTTAGCGAGAATGTTTTCAAAGTTCAAAATACATTTTATCATCAAGGTACATATATAACGCTGAGATTCATTTTCTTCTGGGCATAACCTGGGCACGTGGCCAAGTGGTTAAGGCGTTTGTCTAGTGATTCGAAGGTTGCTAGTTCGAGCCTTGGCTGAGGCAGCATGTTGCGTCCTTGAACAAGGCACTTAACCACACATTGCTCTGCGACAACACTGGTGCCAAGCTGTATGGGTCCTCATGCCCTTCCCTTGGACAACATCGGTGGCGTGGAGAGGGGAGACTTGCAGCATGGGCAACTGCCGGTCTTCCATACAACTTTGCCCAGGCCTGCGCTCTGGGATCCTTCCAAGGCACAAATCCATGGTCTCATGAGACTAACGGATGCCTATAAATCAAAAAATCTATAGAATAATCAACATAACAGAATCAATTACAGACTGCCCAACTAGGGTGTTCAACCAGAGTGCAGAAGACAACAAATACAAAGGAAGAAATAAAAATAATACAGTAAGTAAGTAAGCAATAAACATCGAGAACATGAGATGAAGAGGCTTTGAAAGAGAGGAGTCCATGATTGTGGGAACATGTCGATGATGGGGCAAGTGAAGTTGAGTGAAGTTATCGCCTTTGGTTCAAGAGCCTGATGGTTGAGGGTAATAACTGTTCCTGAACTCTGGTGGTGTGAGTCCTGAGGCTCCTGTATTTCCTTTGTTTGGATGTTTGAGAAGAGAGAAATTTGGCTCAACTTTGCTCCATACTGTCTTGGAGCATCGGTGTGGTTCATGCAGTTTAATTCCCAGAATGGCTTTGAACAATTGAAATGGATGACAATTACCATTGGGCTAAATTGACACCACTGGGGGTTGTGCCATTGTCTCAACCTGCTGATGCTTGGTTTTATTTCGAGAGAATATTGGCTAGACTTTCAAAATTGGGAGACATTACTCCCTGGAGTGAAGGAGGTGACTTGGTGGAGGTGTACAAGATGAGGAATGGACTGAGTAGACAGCTAGAAACTTTAACCCAGGGCAGAAATAGCTAATGCAAGGCAGCATAATTTTAAGGTGGCTGGAGGGAAATATATGGAGGGCTGTCAGAGGTAGTTTTTTACACAGAGGGTGGCGGGTGCATGGACCGCCAGCATGGAGTGGTGGTGGAGTGGTGGCAGATACATTAGAGGCATATAAGAATATCTAAGGTCGGCACATGGATGAATGAAGAATGGAGGGCTATTTGGGAGGAAAGGATTAGAGTGGTCTTGGAGTAGGTTAATAGGTCAGCACAACATTGTGGGCCGAAGGGCCTGTACTGTGCTCCTAATGTTATATATGTTCTATTACAGGCAAGACACAGTCCTGTCTCCATTTTCCAAAGCAGTACACAAGTTTTCTAGCCAGTGAAATCTGACAGGAAAGAACGCTGGCTGACTTTTTGCCTCTCTCATTATGTGGGGCCAGGACATGGTGCTCCCTGCCATCAGCTATAACCTTTGTCTTTCGCTATCTGAATGCCCACCACACATTACATCAAGGTAATTGTGTAGACCAGCAGCTAATCTCTGACTGCAAGCATGAGAATATTGGCCACTCGCAACAACGGCCGTGTCGCAACAGAGTCCTTGCACTCAACATCAGTAAGTCCAAGGAACTGATTGTGGACTTCAGGAAGAGAAAGTCAGGAGACACCCATCAATCCTCGTTGATGGGTCAACAGTGGAAAGAGTAGGTAGTTTCAGCTTCCTGAGTGACGACATCTACAATATCTTTGAAGAACTATCCTGGGTCCAACGTATTGTTGCAGTTATGAAGAAGGCACATCAGTGGCAGTATTTCATTAGGCGTTCAGGAAGATTAGGTATGTCACCAAACACTTCAGCAAACTTCTACAGATGTACTTCGGTGAATATTCTGACTGGTTGTATCAGTGTCTGGTATGGAGTCAGCATTGCACGGGATCGGAAAAAGCTGCGGAGGGTTGTAAACTCAGCCAGCTCCATCATGGGCACCAGCCTCCCCAGCATCGAGGCGATACCTCAAGAAGATGGCATCCATCATGAAGGATACTCACCAACCAGGACAAGCCCCCTTTCACTCCTACCACTGGGAAGAAGGTAGAGGAGACTGTGTTTTTGGAACAGCTTCTTCCCCTCTGCCACCAGATTCCTGAACAGTCATGAACACTACCTCACTATCCCTCGTTTGCAATATTTATTTGTTTTACATTTTTATTATAACCTGCAGTAATTATTCATGTATTGCACTGTACTGCTGTCAGAAAGTATCAAATCAATGCCGTCGGCGGATGATGCTGGAGCAAGGTTCAATTGACGCCATTGTGCATTTGGACTCTAATTCAGGTTCAGATATGTTCTAGTTTCTAGTTCCAGTTCTGTTGCTCTTTTTTGTTACTACTTTTGGGTGATTTTTGAATTGGGGCGGTCTGCAGATAATGAACATTGAGCTGAACTGAACTGAAATACGCCTTTTGATTTTGTGTTTTATATTCTGTGTTTTTGCTTGTTTTTTTTTGTTGCCGTTTGTGCGTTTTTTTTTCTCGTGTGGGAGGGGAAGCGGGGCTTGATGTTTGATGCTTTTCTTTGAATGGGTGGTTCCATGGTTTTCTTTGTTTCGTCGCTGTTTTTGAGAAGATGAATCTCAGGGTTGTATATTGCATACATACTTTGATAATAAATGTATTTTGAATCTTTGAATATGTCAGTGAAAGTAAACCTGATTCTGATTCTGATTGTGATCAGAAAGGAATTACTTCCCTGCTGGTCATCATTTGCTGGAGACGCCGAAGGCGTTGTGTCCACACTTGGCTGGGGGCTGGCCGCTCCCACTAGTGCTGCCCTTCTTTTATACTTTATACTTTATTGTCGCCAAACAATTGATACTAGAGTGTACAATCATCACAGCGATATTTGATTCTGTGCTTCCTGCTCCCTGGAGTGCAAATCGATAGTAAATATTAAAAATTTAAATTATAAATCATAAATAGAAAATAGAAAAGGGAAAGCAAGGTAGTGCAAAAAAACCAAGAGGCAGGTCCGGATATTTGGAGGGTACGGCCCAGATCCAGGTCAGGATCCGTTCAACAGTCTTATCACAGTTGGAAAGAAGCTGTTCCCAAATCTGGCCGTACGAGTCTTCAAGCTCCTGAGCCTTCTCCCGGAGGGAAGAGGGACGAAAAGTCTGTTGGCTGGGTGGGTCATGTCCTTGATTATCCTGGCAGCACTGCTCCGACAGCGTGCGGTGTAAAGTGAGTCCAAGGACGGAAGATTGGTTTGTGTGATGTGCTGCGCTGTGTTCACGATCTTCTGCAGCTACTTCCGGTCTTGGACAGGACAACTTCCATACCAGGTTGTGATGCACCCTAGAAGAATGCTTTCTACAGTGTATCTATAAAAGTTAGTGAAGGTTTTAGGGGACAGGCCAAATTTCTTTAGCTTTCTCAGGAAGTAAAGGCGCTGGTGGGCCTTCTTGGCAGTGGACTCTGCTTGGTTGGACCAAGTCAGGTCACTTGTGATATTGAGCCCGAGGAACTTAAAGCTTTTGAGCTGTTCCACTTGCGCACCACCGATGTAAATGGGGTCGTGCGGTCCGCTACTCCTTCTGAAGTCAACAACCAATTCCTTCGTCTTGCTGACGTTGACGGATAGGTTATCGTCTTCGCACCATGCCACCAGGTTCTTAATTTCCTCTCTGTACTCAAACTCATCATTACTCGAGATACGGCCTACAATTGTGGTGTCATCAGCAAACTTATATATTGAGTTTTATACTCCATATATACTGTGTTCAATTGGTAGAATGACAGGCAGGATTGCGTGCGCCTGCACACTGCCGGGAGACTGTACCGTCAATTGTGGGACATGGCGCTCAGGGTCTTGGATAATATATAATTTTTTTTTTAGAAACATAGAAAACCCACAGCACAACACAGGCCCTTCAGCCCACAATGATGTGCCGAGCATGTACTTACTTTAGAAATTACCTCAGGTTACCCATAGCCCTCTATTTTTCTAAGCTTCATGTACCTGTCCAGGAGTCTCTCAAAAGACTCTATTGTTTTTGCGTGACTTATGTTTTATTTGCTCATTATTTTGAATGTGCTGTGTATGTTTTGCATCTTGGCCCCAAAGGAACAGTGTTTTGTTCGGCTATATCCATGTATGGTTTTAAAGATAATTAAACTTGATTTGATTTGATTTCAGCTCATGTTGGAATTAGATGTAAGTTACATCAGAAATACTCCAGTCCTCTTGCCTCTCAGAATTTTACATTGGTCCTGCACTTTGAGCCAATGTTCTGCCCATAACACTATGAAGTTACATTACTGGGTATAGCTCAGGAGTTCCTCTCAAACGGCTGCTGTAACTTTGGAAGAAACCCTGTTTGTGCCGCCACCATAGGTTTATGCTAATCTCATGTGGAGTTAAGGAGCGAATGGGGACAACCCCTGAGGAAATGTAAGGTGTTAATTTCATCGCTTTCTAATTCTACCTCAACTCCACTGAGGAGACTTGGCCCAGTGGCTAGACACAAAAAATAGCTCTGTGTTGTTTCCAATAAAACAGCTGAAGTCAACACAGCGTCTCAGAATCCAAAATGAATTACCAAGGTCATTGAAACCACCCTATCTGTTTACCAGCACAATATCAATCTCCTCCAGACTATCAGGTATCTTGGCAGAGAGCAGACAAGCTGATCCTCTGATAGTTTAAGGGCTAAATATCCAATGTGTGAAAAAAACACTGGACTATTTTATACTTTGCAGCTTAGACAGGAAAAGTCTGGCAGAGCTTAAAGTATAAAATAGAAAGGATCAGAATCAGAGTCAGACTCAAGCAATGCTGAGGCTTTCTAAAGCACTGGTGAGGCCTCGCTAGGACTATTGTGGGCAGTTTTGGGCCCCTTATCTAAGTAAGGATGTGCTTGCATTGGCGAGGGTTCAAAGGAGGTTCACAAGAGTGATGCCGGGATCGAAAGGCTTGTCACATGAGAGGTGTTTGATGGCTCTGGCCCTGTACTCATTAGAGTTCAGCAGGAAGAGGGGTGACCTCATTGAACCCTATCAAATGTTGAAAGGCCTCGATAGAGTGGATGTAGAGAGGATATTTCCCATGGTGGGGGAGTCTAAGACCAGAGGACACAACCTCAGAATAGAAGGGTGTCCTTTTAGAATCCTTTTAAGGAGGACTTTCTTTAGCCAGAGAGCAGGGAAACCGTGGAATTTATTGCCACAGGCAGTTGGGGAGGCCAAGTCATTGGGTATATTCAAGGCAGAGGTTGATAGATTGTTGATTAATCAAGGGATATGAGGAGAAGGCAGGAGACTGCAGCTGATAGGGAAAGTGGATCAGCCATGATGAAATGGTGGAGCAGACTCGATGGGCTGAGTGGCCTCATTGACACCTATAATATGGTCATGGTATAATATCACTGGAATATATCATGAAATTTGTTATGTAATACATAATTTAAAAACTGTAAATTACAATAAGTATATGTATATTTTGAAGTTAAATTAAATAAGTAGTGCAAAAAGAGAAAAAAAAGTAGTGAGGTAGAGTTCCTGAGTTCAATGTCCATTCAGAGAGGAATAAGCTGTTCCTGAATTGTTGAGTGTGTGTCCTTAGGCTTCTGTGCCGCTGTAGTAGATGATGGTCCTGACATTTTTGAACTTAGACATAGAGAACATAGATAACCTACAGCACAATACAGGCCCTTCGGCCCACAATGCTGTGCCCAACATGTCCCTACCTTAGAAATTAGCTAGGGTTACCCATAGCCCTCTACTTTTCTGAGCTCCATGTACCTATCCAGGAGTCTCTTAAAAGATCCTATTGTATCCGCCTCCACCACCGTCGCCAGCAGCCCATTCCACACATTCACCACTCTTTGCGTAAAAAACTTATCTCTAACATCTCCTCTGTGCCTACTTACCAGCACCGTAAAACTGTGCCCTCTCGTGTTAGCCATTTCAGCGCTGGGAAAAAGCCTCTGACTATCCACACGATCAATGCCTCTCATCATCTTATACACCTCTGTCAGGTCACCTCTCATCCTCCGTCGCTCCAAGGAGAAAAGGCCGAGTTCACTCAACCTATTCTCATAAGGTATGCTCCCCAATTCTGGCAACATCCTTGTAAGTCTCCTCTGCACCCTTTCTATGGTTTCCACATCCTTCCTGCAATGAGGCGACCAGAATTGAGCACAGTACTCCAAGTGGGGCCTAACCAGGGTCCTATATAGCTGCAACATTACCTCTCGGCTCTTGAACTCAATCCCACGGTTGAAGGCCAATGCACCATATGGCTTCTTGACTAGAGTCAACCTGCGCAGCAGCTTTGAGTGTCCTATGGAGTCAGACCCCAAGATCCTTCTGATCCTCCACACTGCCAAGTCTTACCATTAATACTATACTCTGCCATCATATTTGACCTACCAAAATGAACCACCTCACACTTATCTGGTTTGAACTCCATCTGCCACTTCTCAGCCCAGTTTTGCGTCCTATCAATGACCCACTGTAACCTCTGATAGCCCTCCACACTATCCACAACACCACCAACCTTTGTGTCATCAGCAAATTTACTAACTTATCACTCCACTTCCTCATCCAGGTCATTTATAACAATCACAAAGAGAAAGGGTCCCAGAACAGATCCCTGAGGTACACCACTGGTCACCAACCTCTATGCAGAATATGACTCATCTACAGCTGGTCTTTGCCTTCTGTGTGCAGGCCAACTCCAGATCCACAAAGCAAGGTTCCCTTGGATCCCATGCCTCCTTACTTTCTCAATAAGCCTTGCATGGGGTACCTTAGCAAATGCCTTGCTGAAATCCATATACACTACATCTACTGCTCTTCCTTCATCAATGTGTTTAGTCACATGCTCAAAAAATTCAATCAGGCTCGTAAGGCACGACCTGCCCTTGACAAAGTCATGCTGACTATTCCTAATCATATTATGCCTCTCCAAATGTTCATAAAACCTGCCTCTCAGGATCTTCTCCATCAAATTACCAACCACTGAGGTAAGATTTTCTTTGAATTTAATTTGCCACCGCCTCGGAAAGGGTCAAGAAAGGGAATGAAATAAATAGGGCAGCACAGCAGCAGAGCAGTTACGTAACGCTTTAGAGTGCCAGCAATCTCGGATTGGGGTTCAATTCCCACCGCCGTCTGTAAGGAGTTTGTACGTTCTCCCAGTGACAATGTGCGTTTCATCCACGTGCTCCCATTTCCTCCCACAGTCCAAAGACGCAGCGGTTAGGGTCAGTAAGTTGAGGGCAGGCTACGTTGGCGCTGGAAGCGTGGCAACTCTTGCGGGCTGCC